>NC_142651.1:41142857-41295153 GCF_055504915.1 Nelumbo nucifera | reverse complement strand
TACAAAAGCACTTCTACAAAAGTACTTTGGTAAAAGTCTATGGAAGTACTTTTCAAAAAGTACTTTTACAAAAGTACTTTTTCGAAGTATTATTCAAAAGTACATTTATAAAAACACTTCTGCAAAAGTACTTTTATAAAAACACTTCTAAGAAAGTACTTTTATAAAACTACTTTTACAAAAGCACTTCTACAAAAGTACTTTTATAAAAGTCTATGGAAGTACTTTTTGAAAAGTGCTTTTACAAATGTACTTTTTTACAAAAGCACTTTTTCCAAGTACTTACAATAAAGTGATTTTGTAAAAGCACTTTTATGAAAATATTTTTATCAAAGTACTTTTACAAAAGTGTTCTTTCAATGCTAAAAGTGCTTTTATATAATTTTTGATATTTCATTCGGTTTGGATTGGATTGGATTCAATCCATTTACATTTTAATGGATTGGATTGGATTTGGACTAGATTGGGTCCAGTCCATTTATAAATGTACTCACATTGGATTGGATCGAGTTGGACCAAATCTGTTCAATTGACACCTCTACATGGCATGATAACGCATGAGCAAGGCCACAAGTAAACATGGTAGACCTGATCATTAGTGATTATATTCCTCTTTGGCAGATTTGCATTGTGAAGACGGGTATTGAATGATAAGAAAGGCTCTTTTGCATTAAGTTAGAGGAAAATACAGGTATATAGACATGTATTCAGTCGTTTATAACTAAGTTTGTGCACCTACCAAGATACAGCTGTTCTAACCGCCTTAATTATTTCAACATGAGACATTGTATTTAACACCCTCCCTCAAGTTGGAGCGTTTTCCATGCCCAACTTGGAGATGAAGAGAGCTTGTGAGGTGATTGACACGTGTAGTGAGTAGATTGCCACATTGGATAAAACCAAGAACAAAATGACAGTCGATCTCAATGTACTTAGTGTGTTTGTGGAAGACCGGATTAGCTTTAATGTGGAGAGCAGCCTTGTTTTCACAATATAGAATTGGAGGCTCAAATAAGGTGATTGTAAGCTCAGCAAGCACCCATTGTAATCAAATGATTTCAGATGAGGCAACAACTATTGCATGGTATTTAGCTTCGGCTGAAGATTGTGAAATCGTGTGCTATTTCTTGGTCTTCCATGAGAGAGGAGAGTCACCAAGTAAGGTGAGATATCCTGTAGTTGATCAATGAGTGAGGGGGCAGCGCTTGCCTAGTCCGAGTAACAAAATCCTTAGAGATGAAGAGAGCTTGAGGCTGAGAAGAATAATCCAGTAGAAGGAGTGCCTTTAATGTAATGAACAACTCTAAGTGCGGCTTCAAAGTGTTCGTGGTGGGGTTGATGCATGAATTGGCTCAACCGGTTGATAACGAAACTTAGTTCTAGTCGGGTAACGGTGAGGTAGACCAATTTTCCTACCAACCGATGATACTATGCCCGATCTAAATAAGGTGGGTTAGAGTCATCAATAAAGTGATCTTGTTGTTCCATTGGAGTCAAACAAGGTTAATTTGTAATCTTGAAGTATAGTTTCTTGAACAATGTCAAAGGTGTAGTTATCTTGGCTAAAAAATATCCCAGCTTCTAAATGTGAAACTTCAAGACCCAAGAAGAATCGCAAAAGTCCAAGATCTTTGATGCCAAATCTATTGTCAATGTGCCTTTTAAGAGGGATGATACGGTCATGGTCATTGCCTGTGATGAGGACATCATCTACATATACAAGGATGGCAATAAAAGAGTCCTTCAATGAGGCAGTGAAGAGAGAATAATCAACAATGGATTGTGTGAAGCGGAGAGAAGTTAAGGCTTGTGTAAATTCTGGAAACCACATCCAAGAGGCTTGCTTTAGACCATATAAAGATTTCTAGAGCTTGCAAACATGAGCGGAATTTGTGGTAGCAAAGTCTTGAGGGACAGTCATATAGACCTCTTAATGAAGATCCCCATGGAGGAAAGTATTGTTAACATCAAGTTGGTGAAGATCCCAACCCTTGATAGCTCCCATAGCTAGAAAACAACCGAGTGTAGCCAATTTTGCTACAAGAGCGAAAGTGTCATGATAGTCAAGGCCTTCAACTTGAGTATATCCTTTTGCTACAGGGCGGGCTTTAAAACGTTCAATAGCACCATTAGCTTTGTATTTTATTTTATAGACCCATTTGGAGCCATTGGGATGCTTTCCCAGAGGTAGAAATACAATTTGCTAGGTGTTGTTACGCTCTAGGACTGCTATTTCATTGGCCATAGCTTGGCACCAATGAGGATCTTGGATAACTTGAGCGTAGGATTTTGGTTCAACATCTAAAATGACATTATTTAACTTGGCAATAGAGGGTGGAAGGTCAAATATGTAGTCATGGAGCTGAGTTGGGGCTATGGGATGGCATCGAGGACGAGAGGTATGGATTGGGACAGCAATGGGAGCTTGAACTGGCTCACAAGTTTGGGTGTTGGGTTCTGGTGAAGTAACAGGGGTTGGACTAGCATTAGTGGGTCCATGGTCTTGTGGTGGGGTGAAAGATGACTCAGGTGGGCCATTATTTGTGGTTGATTTCGGATAATCAAAGATCATCACACGGGTTTTGTGGTAGTGGCATAACAGAAGTTGTGCTAGAATTTTGTAAGTGAATCAGAACAAAAGGAAAAGAACTATGTGTAGTACTAATAGGAAAAGGAATTTGAACTTGCTTGGCTTTGTGGAAATTATCACAACATTTGTCTAAGTTGAAAGTAGATATACTGGGAATGAACTCCATGTGGGAACGTGATGTATGACCCAACCGTTGATGCCAAAGTTTAGGGCTGATGGGAGCAGTGAAAGAATTTGCAGCCAATGAATGTGGGGTGGAGTGAAAGGTGAAGTGATAAGTCTTTGGCGAAGTTTACCCGTCCCAATCACAGTTGTTGAGTTTGGATCCTGAAGTGTGCAAGAAGGAGAGAAAATAGCTAGATGATTTAGTCGTTGCATAATATTGTTTACAAATAAGAGATTGCAATGAAATGTTGGAACAAATAAAAGTAGCATGAGTGGCAGAGCCATTTGAAAGGCATACAGAAGTATCGATGGGTTCAGAGACATGGAAATAGGATGGTGAAGAAACCATGTGGTCAAATGCACCATTATCCATGATCCATTCAATAGAGTTTTCAAAAAACTTACTAGCAGTGGTGTTGGCAGCAAATTCAAAGGATTCACGGTTTAGGAGAGAAATGAGTTAAGAATATTGGTGCATGGTAAGACCTACTACCGGAGAAGATTCATTTGTTGGAGCCATAGGACCTATATCAGTGGATGCACAGGAGGCCGATTTGTCAGCACTTGAGGTTTTAATTTGTTGTGAAGGAGTTTTCTCATTCTTGCATCGATTCCAATGAGCTAGATATCCATTATGTGCATAGCACTGGTCCTTTATGTGTCCTATGCATTTACAATGGTCATAGTAAAATTTGGATCTACTTCTCCTATTCTTGGAAGTATTTGTAGCTAATGCAACAGCTTCTGGTTGCAATGTTCACAAAGATACCACGATCTGATATCGCTCTTCGTAAGTGACGAGTGCATACACTTTGTTGGGAGATGGTAATGGCTCTGTTCCCAAAATACTTGAATGAATTCCGTTGAAATAGTCGTTCAGCCCTATGAGAAACTGATGCAATTTCTCCTTTTCACGTTCAGCAGCATAGACATTTGTCGATCCATAAGTACATTTTGGAAGAACTATGAAGGCATTGAATTTGTCCTACAATGCCTTCATCTTGGAGTTCCTTCCATATATCTGCAGCTGAATCAATGAAAGCAACGTTTTCATATACCTCTTTGGTTAGGGAGTTGAAGATCCATGCCATTACCATGGCATTGCATTTGATCCAAGCATCGAGATCCGGTGCACTTGCAATAGGTCATGGCAGAGATCCATCGATGAACCCGATTTGATTTTTTGCTCTAAGTGCATTGATCATTTCTCGTTGCCACAACGGAAAGTTATCTCCATTGAGTGGAGACGAAACCAGTATAACACCTAGACTGTTGGATGAAGGAAGTATGGGGAATTAACTCTGATCTCCACTCTTGAAAGAAAAATAGAGGAATTCGAACAGGATATAGTTTCTTGAAAGGTAACAAAAACAGAGGAACTGCATGGCAGGAAGAGAAGTGGATCACCACTCTGATACCATGAAGACAGGTATCGAATGATAAGAAAGGCTTTCTTGCATTAAGTTAGAGGAGAATACAGGTATATAGACATGTATTCAGTCGGTTATAACTGAGTTTGTACAGTTGTCAAGATACAACTGTTCTAACCGATTTAAGTATTTGGGAAAATTCCCGATCAATACCTGCCGTTAATGGAGCATCAGTTATGTTTATCACATGACTCAAGTGCCATTTAAGACTTTTGAAAATTTCAAAATTATCCTTGAAAATAAAACATACTATTTGATGATGCACAATCTGGCCGGTCTTAGCTGTCGATGATCTTGCCTCTGAACTGAGTAACAGGGACCTGAAACGGAAGGAGAAGAGAAGCTCCGGGGAGAACCCGGCGTAAGGGCTCCGAAGCTCAAGTTAGAATCCTTCAAAGGCAAGATAAACCAGATAGCGCGAAAGTTAGCATACCTCGTTCCTAGGGGGTAAAAGCCTTTTATAACCACCTCACGCACTCACTTCCAGGCTTCCGTCAGGTCGGGCATGATTACTTCTGAACTCCTGCCAGTTCGGATGTCATTTCCTCTGGCCGGACAGAACCGCCACTGTTCCTTTTGTCGGAGCCGTCTCTGCGGCTAGTGACGACGGTTGCAGGTGGCGGTAGCAAGAAGCCGTTTGAAATGCGGCTGTCAGGCGTCAGATCCCAAATCAGTCAGGTACGTCGCCCTTGGATACGGACGTCTTTGGTGTCGGGTACGTTTGGTTGGCCTGGTGCTTTGGAAGTGAAGTGTTGGAGTGGCGAGCGAGGTGTCTTGAGTTCGGTCTGGAGTGTTCCGAGCTGCCATGGGCCAGCTCGGGTCAGCTTTGTGAGGCTTGGGGCCCAGTATAGTTCGTGCTCCTTGCAGGGAGCTCGGGTTCTTAGTAGGGAGCTCGCTCTTAATAGGGAGCTCGGACTCCCAGTAGGGAGCTTGTTCTTAGTAGGGAGCTCGGATTTTAGGGAGCTCGGGTTCTTACTTAGGGAGCTTGGATCCTTAACAGGGAGCTTGCTCTTAACAGGGAGCTCGGGCTCCTAGTAGGGAGCTCGGACTTAGGGAGCTCGAGTTCTTACTTAGGGAGCTTGGACCCTTAACAGGGAGCTCGCTCTTAACAAGGAGCTCGGACCAAGTACAGCGGTCTGGAGTTCGGGCTCGGTAGTGAGCCTGGACTTGCTTCCGATGTTCACTTTGGGCGCTCTACTGTCCCGAGCTGCTTGCCTTTGCCACGTGTCGGGCGATCGCGAGGTCGGGCCAAATTTCCCTTCATCACTATTCATCATCTTCTTCCTCAAGAAGATGAAACAAAGTCCAAATTCTCTTCACAAACACCAAAACCCTTACAATAGATCCCAATCTCTTTCTCACAAACACCAAAATCCTTTGTTGTTACTGTGGTATTTTCTCTCTAACGAAGCGCTATTGATTCTTATTCACAGAAGTTATAATTCTATGCAAGGTAAAGCTCTTCTTTTTCTTTTCTGTTTTGATCCAGGATAATGGGATGATGGGATTGCAGTGGGCTATTGCTGAAATAGTTCATGAAACTCTTTACAATGATTGGTTAGTTGTTTGAAAACAATGGCTCGTGTTGGAACAAATCGTATGGTGCCCACAAGCTCTCCAACAGACAAGGCCACTTCGAGTCCGACCTCAACCATGGCTTCCCCTTCCCACTCCAGTGCAATAGATTCACTAGCTTAAGATGTAGATCCTTGCAAAGGCCTTCCAGATTATTCCCACCAAGCACGTACTGGTTCCATACTTCCATTTGTGCTCAACCCCTCTCACGTCTCCGACAAAAACCAACAAAAATGGAGGCACCGATCCCAATTCGTATATACGTGTCACTTCTGTATTATCATCTATGACTCTAGCTTCTTTGTATATTTTCCTTCCCTCCATTTCTAGACATCGATAACCATCATACCGTTATTGAAATAGCAGGGATCCCACCCTTGAAACGTTTGAGAGAAAAATGGGTCAGAGCAGAACATGTCAGTGAAGTTATTGGTGAAGTTGGCATGTCTGTACTCTGTTGCACTAACGACATGGCTATTCAAATCAATTTTCCATAACAGTAGTTAAAGGAAAACTTTTCTTTTAGAAATTGCTTTTGTTTTGGTCCGAAGATGATGAAATATTTAGAAGAGAAGAAAGACAAAAGTATTGTCACAGGGATAAAAAATTTGACCATTGGTCTGATTTTAGCATATGGTTGATAAAGAAAATTAGATGACATTTGAAGGGCATTTATATCTTTTCACATGTCACTTAACGGTTGATTAACGGTGGGTACTAGATTGTCACGTTTCGACAATTCGGGTACTAGATTATCGCATTTTAAAATTCAGGGACCAAATTATAACTCGAGCCAAAGTACAGGTACCGATCAGGAATTTTCCCTAAGTATTTAAACATGTGACATTCTAACATTTTGAGAAAAAAAAAAAAAAAAAAACAAAATCATCCTCTTACATAGTATTACGCAGGACTCTGTATCTCCTGCCCACAAGAGATCTGCCCACCTCTACCCACAACACACTACCTCTCGTGAATTGGTAACATCTCCCCCTGCATAATAATATGCAGAGGATGAGATGTTATTCATGTGTGACTGTAATTAACATGAGCAGAATTCCAATGAGCAGGAGATCTGGACTCATTATGCAGGAGATATTTCCAATTCACAGGGGGTAGTGTATTGTGGGTAGATGTGAGCAGAAGATCCGGAGTCTTATTTCAGCGCATGCACTTGTATTATTATTTTCAATTTCAGGAACCCCCTATTCACAGGGGGTAGTGTATTGTGTGGCTCCAATTCCGGTCAGTTAGAGAGTGGGTAGGAAAAATGAATAAGAAATTCAGAGTGTATTTTCAGTGATTTTGTTATTGGATTCTTTTACCTGCATTCATTCATTAACTGGTTTCCGTAGGGTAAGTAGTCAGTGAATATTTGAATACATAGAAGTTTGAACTTCTCTCCTGCATTCAATACATAGAGTTCTTAGCATCTCCTATGTACAGTAAAATTTTACGGTTTGTTTTCATCATTTTTAGTTACATTTGTCTAACACCACAAAACTAATTAAAGTGAAGTGAAAGACCGGCAATTAATAGTTTTACTTTGCAAAAACAATACCTAGGCCTGAATTTGTTCTAATATCGACTTCCATTAAAAAAATTTGACTGTTTGGGAAAAACAGCCTGGGTTGTTTGGGGGATGGGATGGGCCTCCCACGGAGCACACCCAACATCTGCCCCGCAGCCCATCCTCCCCATGAATTGGGTATCTCCTCATGACAAGTACAGGAACTGTACGGATTGTGGGTGAGTTCCGAGTTGGCTTCAATCAGTTTAAAGCCCGTTCAAATAGTTTTTACAGCCTTGCATTGGGAATATCTCCATGTTATATTTTATTTCATAGGAAGATATTTCTAATATAAGAATGCAAGAGGCTATTTGAACGGTGTGAGCACGGGTTTGCACTGACTGGAGCTGATCTCACTGAGGGGCGCACCCAGTGGGGAGCCCACATACCAACTCGTTGTTTGAGTGTTTTCTGCATATGAAATGTTTCCTTTTAGGGTAAAAGAATATTTGGTAACCAACAATCTAACATTCTATTCTTTTAACCAAAAAGACAAGCAAAGAAATGAATGGGGTAACATGGCTTGTTGCAGAAAACTCTCAAACAACCCAAGTTGTTGTTTGCAAATAGTCAAAGTTCAATTCATTTTGCAGTAAATCGTGAGCCAAAAGTGAGATGTGGCTCCAAGGCGGGTATTGATGTATAAAGTGGGGGTTTTAGACATTTTGAATGTTTATAACTCTGCAGTAAAAATCAGAAATCTGCATTGAGCATATCTGTACTTCTCCAAAAATTTAATTACTATTAGACACTACTAGTTTCTGCTTGTATCATCACTTCTTTGATAAATGGTAGAGGAAATGGGAATCAAAACTAAAATTGCATGTCACTTTCTTTCTGTTTGGGTAACTCTTCTGCCTAAATAGCTATCTGCTGCATGGAGATGGAGTCTTTTCTCTGGTTGTTTATTTCAAAGGGCGGCAATATTGCACAAAGATGACCACAGAATTATTTCTAAGACCTAATTCATTTCTCGGTATCCGAGTAACATACTTCTTTGGACAAGTGATTCCCAGACAAAAATTGTCTAAATAACTTTCAATGCCAAGAAAGTATCGATTATCCATGCAATTGATACTCTCCAAAAATTTCATTTTTAATAGGATCCATTATAATGGCACAAGAATGTGGAAAAGTTGATCAATTACCTAATTGACCAACTTACCCCTCAAGATACTAACAAACAAATGGGGCCTTAAATCTTTGATGAATATGTGTTTGATGAATAAATTATCTTGTTTTACAAGTTACAAGTCAGGTTTGCGTCCTTCAATAAATGGGCCTAAAAATAAGGTTAATCTACTTATGGAACACAAGCCCAGTTCTTAATGGGCCAACGATAGATGTGACTTGAGAGTTGAGGGTAATGTCGCCTGTCCAGCCAACGTGTACCAGTATACAACTATACAAAATCCCACTTTCGCAAGTGCTTTGGTTTTAGTTCTTTCTCATAGAAATAAAATTCTAATTGAAAATATTAAGAAAAACTTAGCGCTACTTATCTATCACCGGAGGTGGAGGTGGGGGAAAAGGTGTGTGATAGGATGTAAACAGCGGGTGTTAATGATATTCGAAAATCTGATTTTAAATTTAAGATTGGACATAATCGAATCGAATTTAGATATAATTTTATTCGATATTATTTAATTCTTATATTAATTTATATAATATTTAAATATTTTACATAATATTTATATATATATATATAATAATTAAATTATATAAATAATTTATATACTTTATATAAATAAAATATTTATCTTATATACTTATTAATTACCTAAAATATTTAATTGGCCGAATTTAAATCAAATCAAATATTTAAATATTTATTCGAATTCGAATATTAATTTTTAATATCCGTCGGATATCAAATTAAATTCAGATATCAGATTTTCTAATTAAATTTGAATTTAGATATTGCTTAATTCGATTCGTTTACACCCCTAGTTCTAATATAATTAACCCCTTGAGACACATTGTTTCACGGCACCAAATAAAGATTATTGCTTCTCTAATTAGGTAGAACCAAAATTACAAAACCAAACCCAACTCGCAGGACCGGAACCACTGGTGCTTCTCTAATTAGCCTGGTCATGGATGCTTCTTGTCTTCGTTTGTCTCTTTCTCTGTCATTTGTCTTTTCTGATGGGGGACTTGTTATTCTCTCCCTTGAAAAAGAAATTCGCATCAATGCCCAACAGACCATCTTAATTGTGTATTAAGAGCATCTCTACATGATAAGTACCTGAATTAGAAAATAAGAATATTTGTCCAAAATTTTTATTTTTTCCCGTTTGTATTGGGCGAAAGAAGGAGCCAAATTAGGGATGTGGGGTCTCACCAAATATGTACGACCCCACTGAGAAACGAAAACTCTAAGATGAGTGAGAAGAAATATATTGGGGGCGTGGAGCTGGTCTCTCAACCTAGCATCAGACCCCTGAAACAGTCAGAACTTCGACCATTGTCGTCTTCATCTCCAACGAAGGTAGGCTCTCCTGTCATCATCTTTATATCTGTTTCACAACACTTCAACTTTTCTGTATTTTCTTTGCCTGATACCTTATTGTCTTTCTCTCCCCAATTAAGCTTCAGACCCCAAACGGTAAGGAGTTGGATCGTCGTCTTCTTCATCTGCGGCGAACTGTAAATGTGCTTCATTTTCCTCACTGAACTATTTTTTCGTATTTTTTTCTCAAAACCTCATTTTTCTTCCCATGAGTTTCAAATCCCCAACAACCAAGGAATCCGATAACCATCTTCGGCAAACATCAAATCCGTTTCCCTTGTTCAAATGTTTTTTTTCCTTACCCTCAAAGCTTTCCCTTGTTATTTATTGTCGGGCATCACAGTGTTAGATATGCTAAACCTTTGTTATTGTGTTGCATGCTAAGAATAAGAAAATAAATTTTCCTTTCTCATCCTATTCCTTCTCATTCCATCCATTCTCGCCAATCAAACAAACCATAAGCTATTATTTGGTTCGAGGGAAAAGGTAGGAAAAAGAAGAAAAACATAGAAAAACCTATACTGTAAAGGCTTCCCTACATTTTCCTTCATTTTCCTATTTTTTCCTTCAAACCAAACACAGCATAAGAAAACACATTCCATTTGCTTTAAAGCATGCAATTAATGGTATCCTTAAAATAACACGTTGAAGGGAGCTTTCTTCTTTTAACTTGCAAGGCATATATATACATTATCTACAAGCTTTCTTGCACAAGCGAAATTGATGGAGCCAAATATTGGATGACTCTAACAAACAACAAACATGGATCGAGAAGGAAGACTGAGGAATATGTTAAACTGAAAGTTGGGATGAATCAGGTATCGGGAACTGCCTGCTCCTTCTGGCATATATTGTTCCATGCACCGCTGTTACTGTGTTGCATTGTTAATGCCATTAAGCCATTGATTGAGGCAGTGGGCAACGTGTTACGTGTAGGTAAGGCTGCAACTTGGCCGGGTTAGTCCGAATCCAATCCTAACCCAACCCGAAAAGGTTGGATTGGATCGGGTTGATGTTGGGATTAGGGTTAGGGTTGAAATTCATGAACCCGACTTTCTTTCGGGTTGGGTTGGGTTAGGGTTGACCCCTTAACCAATCTGACCCAATCCGAACCCGATTCTATAGTACATTTCATATATAAATATATGTTATATATAATATATAACATACATTTATTTGTTTAGATGCACGATATTTGTATAGCCCCCACCACATAGTATTATGTATTTCTTTTAAGATAATCACTTCATTTAATCCTAATCAGAAAGACTAAAAACTTGATAATATTATTTTGTATTTTTTGAAAATTTTATTATTCATCTCCTCTATGTTGTTTGTCGCTCAAGAAAGATCTATCATAAGTCATAACTCATAATAAACTATAGTAATTTCTAACACTTGCTTTTCTGAATTTTGTACTAAAAAAAAATGTCAACAAACAAATACTAACCTGAAATTGACTTCCGATTGAGTTGGGTTGAAGAAATTTAGTTAGGGTTAAAGTTAAGGTTGGGTTGGTTGGATTGAAGGTCGGGTTAGGGTTGAGGTTTAAAACTTGGATTGGTCTCAACCCGATCCAACTTGCAACCCTACGTGTGGGTGTGGCTATTACTTGGACATTGGAATATTGGAAATAAGAAAAGGATGGAAGAACGCAAAAACATAAATAATCTCTTGGTTCTTGCTGCAGTAACTAGATTAAAAAACATCCTCTGTGATGGATTTACTTGATTCATCCCCGGCCTCCTTAGATTAAAAAACACATAACTTATGTCGTTATATGTATATATTTAAACCCTTTGATTCGTTTACCAAAAAAAAAAAAAACATTTGATTCGAATTAATTTGAATATAACTAACTAATCAGATTTAGCTTGCACTTGGTTGTGATTCGAATATTATAAAAACAAACAAGATTATTAATTGTTAATCAAGCCGAATATAACTTCATCCGCTTGACTTCCACTTGCATTCAATCTCCGTTGTCAGGAAGACTTATTAATTACGTCAGTCAGTGTTGAGATTTAAGTACCAACGCTTAATTAATTTGTTGATATGACATACTGACTTGTGTAAATTTTGGTCTGTCATTTACTTCTTTTTTATTATTGATATATTTTTACATTTTATTATCAATGAAAGCATACACTGGTCTGTCATTTAAATGTAATGTTGCAAAAGTAAACCAGAGTATAAACCCTAGATGAATGTTCAAAAGTAACATGGGATTGTTGTTCCCAATGATCAGGCCAATTTTAGCCCCCCCAACCCAACATTTACAGGTCCTACTTCCAATTGGGAATTTCAGTGAGATAGAATTTAATAATGGAGCTAACTTCCTAGCTAGCACAAATATTTTCACTGGGATTCAGCTTAGACCCTTTGAAAATGGAATTAAGTAGAATAGTAATGAATACTATTTTCCCAAATATATTCCTGGTTCCAAACTCTAAGCCCTAAACATATAATGGATTTTTTACTAAGCTCGAAATGTTTATATCTGATATATACAAAGGTGCAACAAATACAGGAGGATGTATTTGAGGTTTGTCTGCACCATATATATGTTTGGTACTTTGGTCTTACGGCATAAGTTCTTGCGGTATAACTTGTTTAATTTGCAGAGGATGAAGGGAATAACACGGAACGCTTCTGGACTTCTAAGCGTGCTCTTCAGATCCACGTATATAAATGTGAAGCATTCAAGTGATGGGAGCCCTTTTGCATTTCGGTAACCGGTTTTAAGAATTTATACTGCACTGGGCCTTGGCCCTTGGGTTGAGCCCATTCAAATTTTGGCAAATGTTCTACTAAGTTCACCTAGCTGCAGTATCGTGTTAATTTGGATTTGCTGCACACCTTACACCAACCTCACAGCATCTTACTGCTATGCATTGGTAATATCATGGTTTTTGAAACCGGACTGGAAAAACCGGTTGATTGGTTATGTTTTCCTCCAAAACCGTTGATTTTGGTCAGCAAACCGTTGAACCGGCCGGTTAATCATTCCAACGGTTTTGACCGTTTTCCAATTTTTTTGTCAGAACGGGCCGACCTTTTGAACCAGTAACTAGACCCCTGACTGGTTTGGTCACTGGTTCGGTTTCCAAAACCATGGGTATTATCTCTCCATGAATTATAATTTGGGAAAATTCTAGATTAGTATCCTATACTTTGGGCCTAGTGCCACTTTGGTCCCCCAAACTTTAAAATATGACAATTCAGTATCTGAACTTTCAAAACGTGCCAATCCACTATCTGCCATTAAATGATATTTGAAAAGACATAAATGCCCTTCGAATGTCATCTAATTCTCTTTATCAACCATCCAAACATTGATAAAAAAAAGAACAGTACCAAATTTTTGCCTATTCTATTCAAGAAAGTTGTGGTCACCAGAATGCCCACTGAGACATGACCCCAACTTTCTTGATTAAAAGAGGCAAGGATTTGGGACTGCTCAATTTTTGTCAACATTTGAATGGTTGATAAAGAGAGTTTGTCTTTTCAAATGCCACTTAACGGCTAGTTAATGGACTGGTTAACAATAGGTACCGGATTAGCATGTTTTAAAAGTTTGGGTTCTGAATTGTCGCATTTTAAAGCTTAGGAAACAAAGTTGCACCACGCCCAGAATACAGGGTACTAATCGGGAATTTTCCCTTATAATTTACAAATACAGAAATATTTCAAATGTACAGCTCCAAGTGCTGTGAGGCTAGTGTGAGGAACAAATCTTAACTCATTCTGCACATCCCTCTATTTTTCATCTATAGACTGCACATCCCTAGCATATGGGCTTTTGCTATAACATGGTTTTAGTACATGATTAAAATCATGAATGGAAAATGTCAAGATCTTTGTATGCACCACTGTATATATTTTTCGACCCGAATGGTCAATTCGTTCTGACAAAAAAAATAAAAAATTAAAAAAATTGATAAATAGTCAAAACCATTCGAACAGTTTGAACAATTAACCAGTCAGTTCAGCGGTTTACTAATCAAAATCAACGGTTTTATGGGGAAAAACGGTTTTGGAGAAAAACTGAACCGATCATATAACCGGTTCCCGATTTATCTGGTTCAACCGTCCGATCTAGTCCAGTTTTGACAACCATGAACACGTCCGTATTATATAGCCATGAATGTACGTAAAACAAGAGTATAATATTGACGTATATACTCGTAATTGATTACATAATCCATTATACGCAGCTGTGGAATATATTTGCAGCAGATCCAGATCATGTGAATCATGGTCTTCGATATACTGTTGTGGGCTTGTGTCGCACCATGATGTCAATTCATATTATTCGATGTTGGGTTATAACAATAAAACGAAGGTTTTGATTTCATATTTTAGTGCAGTGCTAAAACCACGATATTTGTTTATTTCACGAATGTCAACAGTTTTATTTTCTAATTTGAAAACAACTATTACATAAACAAATAATAATAATAATAATAATAATAATAATAATAATAATAAATTTCCGTTGATATGACGATTATTTTTCTTGTGGAAAATAAAACTATATCATTGAAAAACACCCTCTTAATAAATTTATCACTCAATGCTGAATTCTCTTTCTCAATCCTCACTCTAAACTAACTTGTTAAACAAATTTCAAATTTGGATCTGAAAATAACAAGTGGTCCTAACCTCTGAGACGCAAAGCTTACAAAAAGAATTAATAAAAAAAAATAGAAAAGATTAAAAGGGTTTTTAGCATATAAGGGCAACTTATGGGGTTTAATATCAATAAAAGTAATATATTTAAAAAAAAATTAAAAATAGGTTAACTTTTTAAAAATAATATCAATAAAGGGTAAAAACACTGTTCATCTTCTTCTTCTTGCCATTTGTTCACCAGAGCCGCCGTCCGCCACCACCCGCCTCTGTCGTCTGCTATCGCCCGCCGCCACCTCCGCCTCCGGCAACGTTGCCAGAGATGGGTGGAGACAGAGGTGGTGGCAGCAGCGGGCAGAGGAATAACCACCAGCGCTGTCGTCGCCACCTCTACTTCCGGCCACCTTCAGTAACATTGTCGGAGACAGAGGCAGAGGTGGGCAGAGGTGGCGGCGTTGGATAGAGAAATCACCAGTGTCGCCGCCGCCATCTCTACTTTTAGCCACCTCCGGCAACGTTGTCGGAGGAGAAGGCGGTAGCGGACGACGGCTTTAATGAGCAAATAGTAAGAAGAAGAAGATGAACAATGTTTTTACCCTTTATTAATATTATTTTTAAAAAGTTAACCTATTTTTAAAAATTTTTTTAAATATATTACTTTTATTGATATTAAACCCCAAAAGTTGCCCGTATATGATAGGAACTGTTCTACAATCTGTGTTACATTGTTGAATAATCTGTGTACGATTTATAATTAAATAATTATATATTGCCTCACATCATTATGTGTAGACAATTCTTTATGCCATATAAAAAGGATTATTTTTGAAAGTCGACGACGCGTCTACTAAAAAACAAAAGAACAGGCCAGAGAACGTCAACGACTCAACGCGTAAAAAGAGAATGTTTTAAGCCGGGTAGCCGACGCCTTCGTAGGGAAAATACATAAATCGTGTGAATGAAACATTACTGTATTAAGGGATGTCGTAATGTTGGAATAAATAATAGTGGACAAATAAAAAGTTTAAAACATCTATACTAAAGGGATAGCCGATAGGGGTGCAAGTTGGGCAGATTGAGTTGGGTTTATAGTCATCTTGGGCCGACCCTAAAATTTAAGTTTAAAGCTCAAGTACGGACTGAGCAGAAGTCAAGTCCAATCTTTCCAATTTGAGCCCGGCCCACATTTTAATTTGATGTATTTAGTTCATCAATGAATACATTTTAAAATTATACACGTATTTATATATTAGTAGAGGCCTGTGCAATACATGGGAAAATCTGAAAAATGGAATAATTTTATTTACTTAATTAATCGATAACTTAATAATCAAAATTTGTTGTTAATTAACTAAAAATATTCAAAGTTATTGTTAACATTTAAAATTTTATTGATTATATTTTTCATTTAATGTTGATTTATAGAAAATAATTATTGTTAATTAATCATTTGTAGTAATTTTAATAATTGTTATTATTTTCATTATTTTTAAATTAATTTTTGATTGACTTTAAATAAATAAAAATAATTGCAAAAAAATAACATTTTTATTAATTTCACTAATAATTAACTATTATATTGGAATGGCAATAGGGTGAGTTTGGGGTAGGGCACCCCATCCCTATCTCTGCCCCGTAGTCAAGACACACTATCCCATCCCCACCTCATCCCTAGTGTCAGGTGGGTTCAAGGCAAGGTACTCACTCCCCGTTATGGACGAGAGATCCTTGAATTCCCCCGCCTCGTCCTAAGTGTCAGGCAAGTTCAGGGCAAGACACCCACTCTTCATCAAGGATGGGGAATCCTCGAATTTTCCCCGCCCCACCCTAAGTGTTAGGCGAGTTTAGGGCAAGGCACCCACCTCATCAAGGATGGGGAATCCTTGAATTCTCCCCGCCCCATCCATAGTGTCACTATGTCAAATGGGTTCAATGCAAGAAACCCACTCCCTATCAACTCAATATTCAATTTGATGATAAAAATGATCACAAGGATATATTGAGTATCAATCACGTGATAAATTTCTAAAACTACACTAAATTCACGGTTCAAAGTATCGATACATATCAACTAGTATAGGCCAATATGTATCGTGTCGATGGCTTCCCAATATGCCCCTCCAGGGGTTGTATTGTATTAGGTCAGACCATGGTTCAAAGGGTAGTCAGGACTTAAACCGACCCCTCTGAACTGGTTTTGAAAAAAAAATATATATAAAAAAAAACACCGGTGCAGGTCGATCGCCTGTGTCGATACTTTGAACCTTGACTAAATTGTCTTTAATTTTCAAAAATGTAATTTTATGAAAATTTTGGAAAATTTATTACATTTGTGTAATTTTAAAAATTTATTCAAATTTATCTTTAAATTGTTATTGAATAATTTATTTTTTAAATGGTTTACTTATAGAATTACACTAATGTATCTTATATTTTCTAATATAAATTAATCAATAATTTCCTATTTCCAATATTATACTAATTTATCTTAATAATTTTTGTAATTATTGGTTCAAATTACAGCTTTCCCTTTCCCATACTCATTTATCTTTAATAATTTTCATTATTTACAATGAAAATTACATAAATTTTCCATAGTATTCCAAAATCTATCAAATTTCCTAAAATTTCCAAAATATTCCAATAATTGTCAATAATTATTTAATACATTTTAAATAAGCTTTCAAAAATTTTATATCTTTTAATTTCCAAAATGTTATTTTCTGAAAATGTAGTTTTATGAAAATTTTTGAAAATTTTATTACATTTTTGTAATCATGGAGATTTATTGAAAAATATTTAAAATTATTATTAAATATTTAATTTTTATAAGGTAGATTACTAACAAAATTACACTAATTTATCTTTACTTTCCAATATAAATTAATTAATAATTTCATCCTCCAACATTATAATATTTTATTCCCCCATTTGCATTTGGTTATTAACTATAATAATAGCAATAACTAAAATTTTATACTATTTGATAATTGCTAAATATAATTATCAATTTTATAGAAATTAGTTAAAGAGTTTTCAATTTATACTAAATGTTGCCCAAAATACTTTAAAAAGTCTTGATGAGTTAATTAATAACAATATTTATTAATTTTTGGTAGTTTACTAACCGTAATTATTAACTTTTGATAATAACATTATTTAATACTCATTGAATATGAGTTGGATTAAACATAACCGTATTTAACTAGTTATTAATTAATTAATATGATTATTTTAAATTAGAGAGAGTGGATATAGATTGGGGGCAGAGATTTTTGGAATTGATCGGGGAGTGGGGTAATATGATACATTCCTAATGGCTTAGAGGAGATACCTTAGGAGAGAGATTTTATGAATATTTTTAGGTAGTTGGGTTGTGAATGGTGACATGGCTTAATGGGAGTGGTGGGAAGGGGAGAGGAGAAAGAGTCAAGGAGAATGTAGGGTAGGGGTAATGGAACAAGGAGAGGCATACTGATGTGGACCGTCTTGCTATATGTATATAGATAGATATATGTAAATATGTATGCATATAGTTAAATATGTATACAAATGTATATGTATATATATGTAAATATGTATGCAAATTTTACATATATATATATATATATATATGTATGTATGTATGTATGTATGTATGTATGTATGTATGTATGTATGTATGTATGTATGTATGTATGTATGTATGTATGTATGTATGTATGTATGTATGTATGTATGTATGTATGTATGTATGTATGTATGTGCGTACGAATGTGTATAGTTGGGCTGGGCTCTTGCCAGGTTTAGTCTACCTAAGGGTTAGGCCTGAGCCCGGCCTGAAAAATAAAAAAGCTTGACTCCTTGGGCCCGAAGACCGAAAATTTAAGCCCAAACTGTGTAAAATTTCAGGATAGGCCAGTTCAGGCTGGGTTCTCCCTAGTTGCACCCCTATAAAGCGGATATAAAGGGCATAAATCAGCTGGTTAGTAAAGTCTTTTATTGGTTATAACAAAGATTTGTGATCGAATCCCACTTACACGTGAGTTGGGAGTTATGAGTTTGGAGATAATCTATCCCCATTGTGTGACTGACTCTTTGGAACAAAAAATTAAAATAAGAAAAGGATATAAAAGGGAAGAGCCTTGATTTTAATGTAGGTCATAAAATTTAAATTTGATATATAATGTTAATTCGTTTTATTATCCTTTACGCCATTGCCTATAAATATGCATATCGGCGTCATTTCGTGGACTTTGAATCTCTTGCCCACAAGAACTCTACCCACAATACACTATCCCCGTGAATTGGGAATATCTCCCCCTGTATAATACTATGTAGAGGATGAGATGTTCTCCATGTGCGGCTACAATAAACGTGGGCACAGGAGATCCAGCCTACATTTCATGTGTTCATTCTTCTGGTATCAAAGTCAAATCTCCTACCCACAAACTCTTTCCACATTTCCATCGACTAGATACTCTAGCATTGCATTCGTGGGGAGAAGTTCGGGTGTGGTTTATCTTATACGCTCCTCCCCTTGTATTGAACTTTCCCCAAAATGCATGTTCCATATTTGATAATTAGGATTGCTTGCTTTGCTTTGGGGGTCTGGGATTATGATTTCTGATCCAACCAAAATCAAGGAGTGTGGTCATATCTTGGGGTGTCAATGGATCGATTTTGGATTTGAATTGTTCATACCAAAATCAATTTGGCCCTCCAATAACCTAATTATATGCATCCCGAAATAGTTGGACGACACCCAGACGCCATCTAAGCAATGATTTGGAGTTCTAGATCGTAGTTCGTCTTTGCCCCGACCTGGCGACCTACCTTTATCGCTGACTTGGCGACCTACCTTTACTGCCGACCTAGCAACCTCGACCACAACTTAGGTCGGCTTGCAGCACCTCGTCCAGGGCCGACTTGTAGCACCTCATCACCGGCCGAAGTGACCTTGACATGAGACGCGACCTCTCTCGAGGGCTTGCCGACCTAACTGAGGACCAAACAATGACCTGCGAGATGTGCTCGCCGACAAATTCGATATGCATACCCTGACACTCCCAAGTTTCTCAGAAGTTGGCTCGTGTACCGAATGTTTTGAGGGATGGTCAAAGTGCATAGCGGTTACCTCCGAGGATTTCGAACCAGTAAGGCACGACCTTCCAGAAATCTTGGATGCGATGCGTGAAGCCTACGCCAAACAATGCCTATATAAAGGCACCAACCCCAATGACACAGGGTATGCACGATTATTTGCTCACTAGCTTACTAGCATACAAACTTTTAGCTCGCACAACACAGTATTGACTTAAACATCAGAGCGACCTTGCCGGGTTAGCCACCCCAGCTCGCTACACGACTAAGGTCCATGTCATCTTCCAGGTAGGAGTTTACGGATCATGCTCTATCAAGATTAGAATTATTCATACCAAAATCAATTTGAATGAATTGAATGGACCAACAATACATATTGAATTCGTTCAATTGATATTTAATTGTCCAAACTATTTATTGTATTAGATTCAACCTAATCCATTTATAATGAGCTCACATTGGACTGAATTGAATTGAACCAAATCCAGTCCAATTGACACTCTTAACTCATATCAACCAGTTTACAAAAAGACAAAAGAAGAATAAAAACAAGATAAATTTATTTTTCTTATCAAGAAAAGTACGTTGATTTCGGCATATTCCATTTCTATCATATTATGGAGACCCACCTTAATTCGATAATTAATTAAGGATTAATGGATTATATTTAAATAATTAGTTAATTATAAAATTTAAGGTGGCCGGCGCTGGAGTAAAGTTTGGGGCAAAAATATAAGAAGTAATGGAGTAAACGAGTTATGACAAGTCCAGTTCTGTGGTTTCGCTTTCTACTAGAAAAACGATCTCATGGACTGAGACCCAGACTTTTGGGGCATATCCCGTTTCTATGGAGGCCCATCCGTCTTGGGCAAGGATCCTTAATTTCTTACTGTAGTCTGTACTGTCTGGCGTATGCCATGATTCTAATCTAACGGTTGAAAAACGGATAAGACAATATAGAAAGAGACGTTAATTGGTATTGGCATGGACGCATCAATGGATTCTGTACATTTGAAAAGAAAGGTCAAACTCTTTGGCCCGCCTGACTTGACATCGTTTGGCTGATCACTGACGCGAAAGTGAAACTCTCTGTCTGACTCCATCCATGTAAACGGCAGAATCAGAAGAATTGGAGGTACGGCATAGATGATGTTTTTTTTCTTTATTTTGTAGATGAAGAAAAAATGGTTTATTATTAGCATTGGCTCTACCGAACAAAGAGAATCAAAAGAGAGATGATGATGTGAGGGAAGGACTAATTTTAGGTAAGAGAAAAAGACATCGGCATTTCTATGCAACTGTGAGAGGTTATTTTTGGAAGAAAAAATTATAAAACACAGTTTAGCTCATTAAGAGACAGATGGGGGCATCTAGCAACTAAGAAGGATCTTTAATATTAAGAATAGTCCAAAATCAGATCTTGTACCAAACGTTTTGAGATGTCTGAAAAGTCATATTTTCAGACTTTAGACGCCCATTCAATGCGAACAAACAAGCCCCAAGTAACTTGGCATCATTGGTTGGGTTTTTATCCAGTTTTTCAAGTCTTCTCTTACTTTTGTGATGTACGGAGAAATATGAAGAATTTAATAATTTTATTTTTCATTTATGTTGATTTATAAAAAATAAATACTGTTAATTAAATATGAATAATTTTTTTAATAAACTTAGTTTTATTAATAATTTGTATTCTTTTTATTATTTTAAATAAAATTTTGATTAATTTTAAATAAATAAAAATAATTATAAAAGCTAATATTTTTATTAATTCCACTAATAATATAGGAATGGCAATGGGGTGGGTTCAGGGCAGAGCACCCCATCCCTTTTCCTGCCCTATAGTCAAGACAATCTATCCCATCCCCGCCCCGTCCCTAGTGTCAGGCGGGTTCAGGGCAAGGTAACCACTCCTCAATGTTGGGTGAGTTCAGGGGCAAGGCACCCCACTCCTCATCAAGGATGGAGAATCCTCGAATTTCCCTATCTCATCCCAAGTATTGGGTGGGTTCAAGTAGAGGTGTAAATTGGGCCGTGCTAGGTTGGTACGACACGATCCGCATGTGGCCCGCACAAAGTGCGAGTCATACCGTGCTGGCCCACGAAGCATCCCGAGCTGTGCCTCCCTCCTTTAGGATAATTTAGGGGGTCGGTTCGGCACGACCCATGGCTCGAGCCCGCACGGGCCCATGCCGTGTCGTGGGTTGGGTTGGTCCATGGGCCGGGCCTTGGGCTAGGCTATGCCGCACACCAAGCCAAGCTCAAGGCAAGGCACCCACTCCCCATCCAAGGTTTTTAAAATTGAATCGGATAGGGAACCGTTCTGGGGTTGAATGGTTTGTCTGTTTGGTCCGAACGGATGACTTGCTCTTACAAAAAAAAATGTAAAAAATTAGAAAAACAAAAAAAGGCCAAAAAATGTTGTCCGGGTTGACGGTTCGACCACCCAGGTCAACGGTTCGCTAACCAAATAAACCGTTTTTGGACAAAATGTGGTTTTGAGGTGAAACAATGTCCGATTCCCAATTTTTTTTGTCTAACCATTTGGTTTGATCCCGTTTTGAAAACACTGTCCCCATCAACCCAATATTCAATTTGATGATAGAAATGATCAAAAGGATATATTGAGTATCAACCACATGGTAAATTTCTAAAAATACACTAAATTGTATTTAATATTCAAAAATATAATTTTATGAAAACTTTGGAAAATTTATTATTCTTGTGTAATTTTCAAAATTTATTCAAATTTATTTAAATTTTCATTAAATAATTTATTTTCTTTTTAAATGGTTTACTTACAAAATTATAATAATTTATCTTATAATTTCTAATATAAACTAACCAATAATTTCCTTTTTCCAATATTATACTAATTTATCTTAATAATTTATGTAATTATTTGTTCAAAATTACACTAATAAGAATATTTAATTTATGGTAATTTACTAACCGTATTTATTAACTTTTGGTAATAACACTATTTAATACTCATTGAATATGGGTGGAATTATATATTAACCGTATTTAACTAATATGAATATTTTAAATGAGGGAGAGTGGATATAAATTGAGAGATGCATTTTAGGAATTAATTAGAAAGCGGGGTAACATAATACTTTTCTATTGGTTTAAATGAGAACTGAGGTTCTTTGATAGCGGCTTAAGTTGCTGAACTGAGAAACGTGTTGCTTAATTTGTCTTTTAATTGATAAAAAAATCAAGGGTAAAGGATTTAAATATACTCTGAGTTTTTAATAATTGATTAAATATACCCTGAAATTTAAAATAAACTTAAACATACCTTATCTATTGTCAGACCCACTCGACTTTTAAACAGTTAAACATACGTTAGTTGATTGAATCATTAAGACCAGTTTATATATGCCATCATGTTATCCTTTAAGATTTTAAAATTCTTATTTTGCCCATCCACGCTCCATCAATAGCTCATATGGATGTATAAATTTCTCAAAACCCAGATACCACAATCATCCGTTAACACTACATCAAATGAAGTCAAATAGCTAAAAAATGTAAAATAGAAGTAATTCAACAACCTAAACTCTAGAAACAAGAATCTTTCAGACATTCATATACAGAAAAATTAGGAGAGTTGTAAGAAGCGACATCTGATTTTCCAGTTTTTATACCTTGTTTACAAGTTGGAGATTTTGCATTTGGAGTAATCTTCACAACAACAAATCTATACTATTTTAAAAAGCATGAATGGCATAAAGAATATTTCTAAAATTTTTTAAGGATAAATTTTATCCCTCTATATTTAAATTTATTAATAAAAGAATGAGGGAAAATAGGGTAATCAGTTCTTAATATTAAATGAGTTGAAAAGAGGTAATTTAAAGATATTCAATGCATTCAATTCTCTCTCATTAAATCCAAGGTTTGAGTTATTAATTTGTATTCATGTTCATTAATTCATATATTTAAGTTAGTTTTGTTTCTTCTAATCATTAAGTTCTATTAATTGAATCCACGCTTAATAAATTAATAATTCCAATAACAAAAAAGCTTATAATTTTAAAATCTACCTAGCAAAAATAGTGTTTTCATCTAGATGGTGGTAAGAAATTAAATCATTTTGGCTCAAATGGGTTAATCCATGTTGCAACAATTAAATAATAAAATTAAAAAAATTGGAAACATTTTTTAACATACATATTAAACAATATTAGTTATGATAAATAAGAAATATTTTTACTAATGATGGAAATGAAATGTAAAATTTAAAACCAATTGGAAATAAAAATATTTTCCCATTCTCTCTCATTAAATCCTATATTTAAAATAAATTTTTTCATCATTAAATTCTTGTTGTTAAATCCATAATATTAATTTTAACAGTATAAAAATAAATATTTTGAAAACAAAACCATTTTCTTCTCTCCCAGTGGTGGGCAAGCAATTTGACCATTTGGGGTCAAATGGATTGATAAATAATGTCATAATTAAATAATAACAATTAAAATAAATAACTAGAAAATGTAAGAAGTATTTTTATTAATGGTGAAAATGGAATGCCAAATTTAAAATCCACCTATAAATGAAATGATGCCATAATCAATTAATAAAATTTTTAATAATAGAAAATACAAAGAATCACAAAAGTATTAAAAAAAGATAAAGAAAATTTTAGGCACATATCTAATGTTATATATTTATAAAAAATAAAATATTGGGTACATCTCTAATATCATGCATTCATTATATTGAACAAAAATAAGTTTTATACATAAGAAATAATTTTATCAATGATGGAAATGTAATACAAAAATTTAATGTCAACTTAGAAATCAAAATATTTTTCTTTTTGGATGGTGGGTTAGTGTATTGAGTCAAATGATACCAAAGACAAACAAAAATTAAGTGTGATAAAGTAAAAAATATTTTATATAATATAAATGAAATATATAATTTTAAGGAAAAATTATAGTCAAAGTCAGTTGTATATTTAAAATTAGGTTGCAGGTTGGTCCAGAAACCAACAAAACTCTAATAACCAACTCTACATTTCAAATTATAAAAACACTCGTCGTGTCATTGGAGACTTATGTGGTTGTTGCCAACATGAGACTCTTAGTCCATGTTAGACACAACAAAAAGCTAATACCGAAAATAGGTGTTCAATTTCTCTCCCACTCCCTCTGTTTCTCGATCTGCCTCCCTTCTCTCTCACTCTCACAATCATCTCCCGATCTCTCGCTCCCTCTGTCTCTCCCACTTCCAGCTTCAGCCTGTAGCCAAATCAAAACCTCTCTCTCGTTCTTCTCCCTCATTCTCCCTCTCGGTCAATATCTCCTTCTCTCTCTCTCAATTTCTATCATTCTCCAATTTGTGTAAATTACATAGCCAAGAGGTCAAGCCCTAAAAAATTCTCCTTCTCTCTCCCTAAAAAATTCTCCAATTTTTGGGCTTAAGGCCCAAACCTGAGGTTAAGCCCAACCTTCCCAACTTGAGCCCAACCCACACTGTAATTTGATGCATTCGAGTTGGGCTTGGCCCCGAGCCAAGCTTGGCTTGGTCAATGAACCCACTCTAAAATTATACATATATATGTATTTATGAAAATATGTATGTATGTATATATGTAAAATTTACATATATACATATGTATGTATGAATGTGTATAGTTGGGCCGAGTTTAAACTATCTAACGGCTAAGTCCAAGCTCGGCCCGAAAATTAAAAAAGTTCGATTTCTTGGGCCCAAACCCAGTCCGAAGACTGAAAATCCAAACCCAACCCATGTAAAATTTCGGACAGGGGCTGCCCAAGTTGGACCCCTATCAATTAGATGGCCCCAGCTATCCTACATAGAAGCCATGATCAACATTAGACTGAGGTGATTTTAGGAAGCTAGACTATTGATGCTGGTATATAGTTGTATTAAAAGGTTAGTGCAGAATGTGATGTTAGATTTTAACGAGTGGAAACTGCTCCTTCTCTGAAACCCCCCACACTCTGAAACCGCTCCGTCTCTTGTGTCTCTCGAGGTTCTATCAATCTCTCTGTTGGGGTGACTCCTTTTGGAGAGTCCCCCCTTTTCCTTTATTCTCTCATTCCTTTTCTTGTTTTTTTCTTTTTTTTTTGCAGGCTTTTTGATTAAGGGGTTACTTGCTCTTGGATCCTGTGTTGGGCTTTCGATACCAGTGGGTGTTGCTTTACGTTTTTGCCGTATATGGTTAAGTCTGTTCGTGGTTCTCCGGCAGAAGCAATTCATGGTCAATTCCATTCGCAGTTCTCCTGCGAATGCCATTTTGGAAAACAGTTACAGTATCTGGTATCGATTGTAATGTTTGGGGTGCTGTCATCTTCTGCAAATCTACTCCAACCATGCTATTACTGGCTCTTTGCAATCTCTTTTGGGGACCTCTCTTGTCTTTTCTCTCACCGTTTGTGGTGGATTGGAGTTGTATTTTTCTACTTCTGTTGGTGATTTTTTCACCTTTGTTGGATTGTAGAAGTACATTTGTTCTCCTACATCCATTTCTATATTTTGTTCCTCTTGAAAAATTATATTTAGGTTCTAATTGGCCTTGTTGGCGTTTCTATGTACTTGTATCAATTTCTTGAATGAATGAAATATGATTTTAGCCTTAAAAAAAAAGGTTTTAACGAGCGATTAGGGGAAAACTCCAGCAAAGTTGTCATGGTCAAGGAGGTAAGCTGCCACTTCACGGGTACCTGTTTGGCCAACTTGAACTGATCATTTCAAGCCAAACTAGCCAAAAATCTTTGCTTGTAAAGCCTTTTGGGTTGTTCATTGCAAATGGCTTTGTTTGAAAGTTTGAAGAACAATGAAGGCTAAAGGAGTCTTTCAGTTGATTCTATTAGATCTTATGGTGTATGTTTAAGTCCAATTAAAAGAAATCAAGGTATGTTTAACCGTTTAAGTCAATCACTGAAAGTTTAAGATATGCTTTTAAGTCTTTACCCAATAAATAAATAATAAAATTTTCAAGATTACATTAGGGAAGCCATGCGTGACCTTCTTAAAAACTTATTCAGTAAAAGACAAGCCAATAAAATTTTCAGTTCAGCATCTTCAGATGTTATCAAATACTCCCTAAAATACCTTTGCCAAATTATTTATCGGTTAGCACCCAGAATTAGGGGTGTCAATGGATTAATTTTTGGTTGGATTCAATGAAATCAAAATCAATTTGGATCAATTGGATAAGTCAATAAAACATATTGAATTAATTGGATCAGTTTAAATTTAATGGTCCGAAGTATTTATTGAATTGGATTGAACCTAATCAATTCATAATAAATTTATATTGGATTAGGTTAGATTGAACTAATATTTGGTCCATTAATAAAAAATAAGAATAAAGGTGTCAATGGACCAAATTTAAATTAAAACCAATTTAAACAAATTGTATGTTTTGAATTAGACCAAACCAAAATGATCCAAAATATTGACTGTATTGAATTGGATCTCATTGAACCATTTAGCCATGGTGCGGTTCTATATCTATATTCTCGTCCTTGCCCACTTGCCCCATTTTCATGTGGGTGCTCGTTAAATTATGACATACGGACATGGTAGGGCCTGGAATAATCCATCAAACTTTTCTGCGTACTGGTCCTATTGAAAACTTCTACGCACATCCTTCGGGGTATCGTATCTGAAACTGAAAGTGTCATGGAAATTGCATTGCCACCAGTAAAATTTAAACCTAATATTGAGAGGTTCGTACATCATCCAAAATTTTCTTAAATTTATATTTACAAAATTTTAATGGACACCAATTATTGCAGGTCTGGTTTCGGGTGAACTTGATTATTTATTAAATTTTTGAATGGGTCAACCCCAACCCTGATGTAATTTAAACCAAGGAAACCCGATTTGCATCAATTATTGCAGGTCCACATTGTTTCCGTCACATTAGTGTTAATATCATTTTCTTCCAAATTCATGTGGTCATGTTTAAAGACGGTATTTTTTTTTTCATTTCCCCAATTTCTATAGGTTAAGGCGGGAATGGGAAGGATTTTTCCCTCAGGTTGCGTTTGGAAATAATGCAAATAGAGTGTAAATTCTTGTTCAGAGTAAAATTGCACTCTGATTCACTTTGGTCTGTGTTTGACAACATTACATTTATATATTGATAAATGACAGATCAATGCATATTTAATAATAAGATATAAAGGTACATCAATAAAAAAAAGTAAATTTGCATTCAAATGGGCTTTTAATAAAAAAAAGCATAATCTTTTTTGGAATTAATGTTGCATTCATTACAGCTAAAAGTCTATTTGGTAAGAAGGTAAATTCGTCAGTGTAAAACTAACCCAATTTTGCAATTTATATGAACCGTTTTACACTCTACATATTTTCATCGTTTCCAAATGCAGCCTCAGGGAAATGAAGATGAGAAAATTTTTATCCCTAGGAGGGACAGTAAAAGAACTCCTTGCTCCTGATCCCGCCTCAAGGGGGATTCCAAGTTAATATTTTTTAAATATATATTCATAAATACATACATAGATATATTTGTATTAATATTTTATAAAAAATGGTGGGGAGTGGGGATCCCTATCCCCATGGGGACGAGTATGGGAAAACCCTGTCCCCAATGTTGGGGATGGGGACACCTGTTAGGCCCCCATTGCCATTCCTATTCATCGCTTTCCCTCTTTATTTGTCCACTCAATGCATACCAACATACCATGATGTTCCATTAAGGCCTCATTCGCTTTTCAATAAGTTACCCAGGTAAATGCACTTACCTGGGTAAGTTTTTCCTAGGAAACACTTATCCGGGTAAGTGCATTTACCCATGTTTTTTTATTTCTCATGTAAATAAGATAATGACCATTTTAGCCATAAAAATCCATTATTAAAAGAGGTATTTTTGTCTCATTCAAGTGTTGGCAACTTTCCCCCTAGGTGGGAAAATTATTTACCCACCTAGGAGATGGGTATCATTCCCAGGAAAATAAACTTTCTCCGGTCCCCACATAAATCCAAAAAAAAAAACATGAAATTCTTGATCAATGGGAACCAAAATCCCATTAACCAATTTTCCCCCTTTCAAAATCTGAAAAAAGAACGCCCCCTAAAAAAATTATTTCCTTCAAAATAAAAAAGAGAAATCAGTAGAAAGTGAGATATAGGATTAATTGAATGTAATGGTTGAATTAGGGTCTGTGGAAGAAATGTTAGACGCCAGTCATAAATTGCATATAGCTGGCAATCATTCAATCTCTTACTTAACATATATGGGTTGTGTGGGGTTAGGAGCATAGCGAGGGGTGGTGGAGGGAACCCATGTCCCCTCTGCCTTAAAATCCCCACAATACCCATTTATATTTTTTATCGGTTACAATATCCATTTATATTTTTTATCGGTTACAATACCCATTTATATTGTATTTATATTTTGCTCTATTCATGCTTATTAAATTTGGGCCCCCTTTCATTAGTTCTACAACCCACAACACAACCATTGCATGTAGCTAATCCTAAATATTAAAAAACAATCAAAATTCCCTTGGTAAAACCAAAACACTGATGGAAAAAGAATATCTGAAAACATTAGGGATGACAATTTTCCCCATCCCCGATGGGTACCCGACTTCCCCGATCTGATTGATGTAGTCGGGGATGGGGATTGTTTTGGTGGGGTAGAAACGGGGATGGGGGTTAATAAGAACCCCTGATCGGGGTTGGGGTCGAGGATATGGAATGAGGTCCCCACCTCGCCCTGACCCCAAATATTTTAGTCAAATAAAAGTTCCACACTATCATTCACACTTTTAATTTTAGTATAAATAGGTATAAATATAAATGACAAAACTATTCATCATACTCTTATTTATTTCTATTTTATTTTTAGGTAAAAGACTTAAACATGCCCTAGTTTTTCAAAAAGACTAAAATATATCTTGAGAATTTTTTATCCATCATTTTTTTTTCAATTTTCAAAATATACCCTGCAAACTCATGTTTATTAGCATAACAATAAAAAATGCCAATGCACAACAAGTCTCCAACCCCAACATTTCCGGTGCAATCTTATTAATGGAAACAAGCGATCAACTACACAGAGCAAAGGTTTAAGTTTTTGAGTTTTGTTTTTCTTTTTTTGGTAAGTAGGAGGGCTAGCCTAGACAACCGAATTTTCAACAGGGAATTTAGCTAATTGGGATAAAACATGAGCTGCCCTATTAAAATCTCGAGTAATAAAACCAAACTGAGCGGTATTAAAGTTCTGTTTCAAAAAGTTAATATGATCCAAAAGACTACCAAAGTCCCAAGAATTAGAAGATTGGTTTGATGACACCAGGTGAAACAATTGCTTTATTGCTTTTGCATTTGAAAGAATCAAAGTAGATCTCCATTTTCTCTGCACCCTGGCTCCAAAGCCATCTAGATAGCCAATAATTCAACATTTAAGCTCAGTTTGGAAGGAGTATAAATACAAATATATACAGTGCAAATACATACAAAATAATACAAAATACAAGGTTTTGCACTCTATAAATTTGCATTTGTATTCCTTCCAAACTGAGCCTTACAATCCAACAAAAAAATCCCTCCTTCCACCTGTATAGCCAACATAAACATTTTAACATGATTATATGTGTTTGATTTCATTGGCATATTTTCATTCAACATTTGTATTTTATTTGCTTGCAAAACCGAGAAAAATAATAATTGCAATTGTTTATAACAATTAGGTGCCACTAGGCGTCAGTAGGCACCACTAGGCACCACATCAGCATAACAGTGAAAAATGCCTAACCATTGGGGGAAATTTTAAAAAATAACTTCCCCAAACAGTAGGTGTGCATAGAAACCAAATTCACCTTTTATGTTTCTCAATGAGTATGGAAGAGCATGAAAAAGAAAATACTGAAGTGATGCTTATGTGACGACATTTATTAAATAAACGTCCACGGTTCTAAACACCCTGATTGTACACACAACACCCAAATGAAATTCCCGCATCAGAAATCACACTCCAACCACACATTTATCTTTGAAAAGGTGGTAAAGTTGGATTAATTTCATTCAAAGTTAACAAATAATGATCACTTGGGGACTGAGCGGAATTCATAATTATAGCTCTTGCCATTCATTGCATGTCTCTCTCTGGCTTCTCTAGATCCCATTTCCTTTCTCCATTGGGCTTTGGCTCCTTAGACTTTGCATCTCTTTGCACTTGTGACGCAGCGTGAAAGCAATGAGAACCAGAGCTGGCTAAGCAAGCACCGGGCGTTCGCTAGCACCTAGCGAATAACACCAATTTCTCTAGGAGAGAGAAAAGGTGGCGAAAACTCAACGAAGAGAACTCAAGAAAATCTGAAAATCTGAAGTATGAATTGTGTTCATTAATTGGAAAATAGCAGTATTTATAATACATCTGAAAATTGAAATTGTAAAAGAACTGGAAATTGTGAAAGAACTGGGAAAGAACAATTAGGATAAATCAAAACATCTAATCTAGATAGGATCGAATTCCTCTTTGCCTGATCTCCACCGTTCGATCTCCCTAGATGCATGTATCTTGGATTATCTTGCTAATCTTGATGCTTCTTGGAGTCTTTCTTGATAATCTTCGAAGAGTCTTGCCTTATCTTGCTAATCTTGATAGTCTTGGGAGTCTTGAGTTGTTCTTGCTTATCTCTCTTGGACTAATCTTGATAATCTTGGTTCCTTCTCTATCTTGACTTCTTGCCTTATCCTTATCCTAGAGCTGCCGCCCCTAGGGGTGCGATGGGCTTTCTTGTGATGGGCCTCCATCATTCTCCCCCACTTGGAGAGAACTCGACCTCGAGTCATGATTAGGATAGGCAAGTGTGATCTCTAGCAAATACCGGTGAAGGTCAACAACGTTGAAGGTCTTTGATATACCCATCTGATCTGGTAAATCCACTACATAGGCATTGTCATTAATCTTCTTCACGATCTTGTATGGGCCATACTTCCGAGGCTTCAACTTGTTGTAAGTACCTACGGGAATCCTTTCCTTCCTTAAAAAGACCATAACCTCATCACCTACATCAAACACTTGAGGTCGGCGGTGCTTGTCTGCGGCTATCTTGTACTTGGCATTGAATTGCTCTAGCTTTCGCTTCACGGCCTCTTGGACAGACTAGATTTGTTCTGCCATCTACTCTGCTGAGATACTAGCGTTGGGTACTTTGGGTAGTTTCACTAAATCCAGTGCATGGTTAGGGGCCTTCATGTATACGATGGAGAATGGGGATCTGCTTGTAGAATTGTGCACTGCATTGTTATAGGTGAACTCAGCCTGGGCAATGGCGAAGTCCCACTGTTTTGGCTTCTCCCGGCATATGTTGTGGATTAAATTTCCTAAGGTCTGGGTTACCACTTCTGTCTGTTCATCTGTCTGCGGATGGGCTGTACTGCTGAAATTAAGTGATGAATCAAACAACCTCCACAGGGTCATCCAAAAGTGACTGAGGAACCATGTGTCGCGATCTGAAGTGATGGTCTTGGGTACCCCATGCAAGCGGGCGATCTCCCTGAAAAACAATTTGGCTGTTGCGGATGCATCTGCTGTTTTCTTGCATGGGAGGAAGTGAGCCATTTTTGAGAATCTGTCAACCACCACGAAGACGGAGTCCATGTTCCTCTGGGTCTTTGGCAGGCCTAGCACAAAATCCATGGACAAGTTTTCCCATATAGCAGTAGGAACGGGTGGGGGCATGTAGAGACCTGTGTTCTGGGTTTGTCTCTTAGCTGTCTGACAAACATAGCACCTGCTTACGATGGTAGACACGTCCCTTCTTAATTTCGGCCAGTAATATCGCCCCTTAACTGCTTCTACTATTTTGTCCCTTCCCAAGTGTCCTGCTAATCCACCCCCATGCAAATCCCTAATGATCTTTTCGCGGAGGGAAGTGCAAGGGATACACAGTTGTTCCCCTTTCATAAGGAACCCGTCATAAATAAAGAAGTCTTCTGCTGGCTGCTTATTCACACATTTCTCCCATACCTGTTGGAAGTCTTCATCTTGGGCATATAAGTCTTTTAGGCACTCAAAACCCATAATCTCAACACTGAGGGTCTTGATGAGAGCTACGTGCCTACTAAGTGCATCAACCACTTTATTTTGTTGTCCTGTCTTATACACAATTTTATATGGGAACTTGTCTAGGAAAGCAGACTATCTGGCATGTAAATCACTTCTTAATTGCTTTTGCCCACTAAGATATTTTAGGGCCTGGTGGTCAGTATAGAGAACAAATTCTTTTGCAATTAAATAGTGTTCCCATGTTTTCAAGGCTCTAACCACAACATAGAACTCCTTGTCATAAGTAGACCACTTTCTCCTGGCTTCACATAGTTTTTCACTAAAGAAAGCAATGGGTCTTTTCTCTTGGGACAATACAGCCCCTATGCCAACTTCATTGGCATCACATTCAACTTCAAATAATTTATTAAAGTCTGGCAAGGCAAGAACAGGAACAGTACATAATTTTTCTTTTATGAGAGCAAAACTTTGCTCTTGTTCTTCTCCCCAATGAAATTTACCCTTTTTCAAGCATTCAGTAATGAGAGCCATGATACTACTAAAATTCTTAATAAAGCGCCTATAGAAGGTTGTCAACCCATGAAATCGCCTGACATCTGTGACAGTGGATGGGGTCGGCCACTCCCTAATGGCTTTCACCTTTTCCTCATCTACTTTCACACCATCCTTGCTTATAATAAATCCCAGGAATAATAAATTATCATTCATAAAGATGCATTTCTTCAAATTAGCATATAATTTATTTTCCCACAATGTTTTCAGGACCTCCCTAATATGTCCCACATGCTCAGTGATAGATTTGCTATATATCAAAATATCATCAAAATAGACTACCACAAATTTACCAATGAAGGGGTGCAATACCTGGTTCATTAGCCTCATGAAAGTGCTGGGTGCGTTGGTTAGTCCAAAGGGCATGACTAACCACTCGAACAAGCCATCTCTAGTCTTGAAGGCTGTCTTCAATTCATCTTCGGGACGGATCCTGATTTGATGATATCCACTCCTAAGATCTATTTTTGAGAAAACTACAACTCCGCTTAGTTGGTCCAACATGTCGTCCAGCCTAGGAATGGGAAATTTGTACCCAATGGTGATCTTGTTAATGGCCCTGCTGTCGACACACATTCTCCAACTGCCATCATTCTTAGGTGTTAATAAGGCAGGTACTACACAAGGACTCATGCTGATTTGAATGTGTCCCTTTTTCAATAATTCTTCTACCTTTTCCCGTAAGATTTCATTCTCCTTAGGACTCATCCTGTAATGTGGGAGGTTAGGTAGACTAGCACCTGGAATAAAATCAATATGGTGTTGTATATCTCTCATGGGAAGGAGTTCATTTGGTAACTCCTCTGGAACTACATCATTAAATTCATCCAGTAGTCCCTGTATTTCAGCTGGAATTGTATTTTCATCATTAACATCTTCTCCTTTTACTACTAACAAATGTATCTCATGAGTTTCCTTACATTCTTTAACAAATTCGGCATGATGATGGGTGATGGTAAGAAAATTCTTTTCATGTGCTTTTGGAGTATTCGTAATACCTTTTTCTGCTATGGGTAACAAGGTATAACATGTACCCTCTTTTTCAAGTTGATAGGTATTCTTCCTACCCATGTGCCTTGCATCTGTATCAAACTACCAAGGCCTCCCTAGCAAAATATGGCAAGCATCCATATCTACAATATCACAATATACTTCATCATGGTACTTACCAATAGAAAAAGGTACCTTGCAGCGTTCCTCCACTCGTATGCCGCCCCCTTCCTTGATCCACCCAATTGTGTATGGGTTGGGATGTTTTTCAAGAATCAGCTGTAATTGTTGGATGACATCCCTGCAAATAATATTTTCCTGACTACCACTGTCAATAATTAAATCAAATAACTTTCCCTTGACAGTACATCTGATACAAAATAATCTATGCTTTTGAAAAGTATCCTTATTTTTCTGGGACAACATTAATTTTCTTACCACACAAGTATACTCCTCATGTTCATATGGACCCTCTTCATCCTCCTCATCAGGTCCACAATATACTTCTTCCTCCTCCCTTTCTACCATATTAACTACCTTCCTCCTAGGACAGTCACTGGATCTATGTCCAACCTCATTACATTTAAAACATTTAATAGGAGCAGGCCTTGCATAAGGGTTATTGGGTTTAGGAGGATTGGAAGATTTACCTTGAGTATGTCCTCCTGTAGTAGCCTTACCGGCGTTACTTGTACTTGCCGGGTGAGAAGGTTGTTGCTGGGACTGATTTGTTCCAGTCGACAGTTGTCGGTTTGTTGTCGCTCTTGCTGTACCGGCGATAATTATCATTGCGTGCCTTGTCCTGGAACATTATTTCTGCTTTCAAGGCTAAGTTCCTTGCTTCCTGCACACTAAGAACCATTTGTACACCAATTTTGTCTCTGATGGACGGTCTCAAACCACTTAGATAACGGGCTGCCTGCTAGTTATCACTTTTAGATAATTGGTTTCTTTCAGCTAATCTCAAAAATTCATATGTATATTCGGTAACACTACGAGAACCCTGCACACACCTCTGATAAGATTCAAACATATATTGTTCATAGTCAGGAGGTAAAAATCTACCTCTTATTAATTGTTTCATGCGCCTCCAGGTTCGAACAGGACCCCTTCCTTCTCTCATCCGGGTCTCTCTCATCCATTCCCACCAAACAGATGCGCCTCCCTTTAATCGGAAAGCTACCAATTTTACCCTTCGTTCCTCTGATATCTCCATGTAATCAAAGAACCTATCGACTTCTGTGATCCAATCTAGAAGTCCCTCTATACCAAGATCTCCACTAAATGTAGGAATATCTACCTTGAGTTTAAATTCATCATTATTCCTATGGGGATTGAAATTACCTTAATTGTGCCAATTTCTACCGTTTTTGTTGTTGCCGGGAAGAACTGGAGCACCACCAAATTTGAAATCATCATCACTGTCGTCATCAAGAATTGGACGTCGGGACGTAGTAGCGATGGGTGGTCTGTCGTGGTTGTCTCCTTCGATCTGCTGTGGATTTTCTCAGTTCCGTGGGACAACCTCCCGTAATAAGGTTCGCAGTTGTTCAGCCATCTCTGCCAACTGCTGCTCGATGTTACGTGTGGCTGTACGCTGTTCTTCGATTGCTCTCCAAACAGCTGGAATCCCCTGATCTCCGTCACGGGGTGGGTTGCGACTGCTACCGTCTGGGTTGGACATGACTGGGCGAATTCCCTGTTGTGATACCACCTGATGCAGCGTGGAAGCAATGAGAACCGGAGCTGGCTATGCAAGCACCGGGCGTTCGCTAGCACCTAGCGAATAACACCGATTTCTCTAGGGGAGAGAAAAGGTGGCGAAAACTCAACGAAGAGAACTCAAGAAAATCGGAAGTATGAATTGTGTTCATTAACTGGAAAATAGCAGTATTTATAATACATCTGAAAATTGAAATTGTAAAAGAACTGGAAATTGTGAAAGAACTGGGAAAGAACAATTAGGATAAATCAAAACATCTAATCTAGATAGGATCGAATTCCTCTTTGCCTGATCTCCATCGTTTGATCTCCCTAGATGCATGTATCTTGGATTATCTTGCTAATCTTGATGCTTCTTGGAGTCTTTCTTGATAATCTTCGAAGAGTCTTGGAAGAGTCTTGCCTTATCTTGCTAATCTTGATAGTCTTGGGAGTCTTGAGTTGTTCTTGCTTATCTCTATTGGACTAATCTTGATAATCTTGGCTCTTTCTCTATCTTGACTTCTTGCCTTATCCTTATCCTAGAGCTGCCGCCCCTAGGGGTGCGATGGGCTTTCTTGTGATGGGCCTCCATCAACTTGGCCTAAAATCATCTTCTCCTTAAGAAGTGGAACATATCTTCTGTTCTTGAGAATTCAATTCTTCCTTTTTTTCTCTCTTCTCTTTCAGCAGTTTTTTTTTCTTCTTTTTTCATCCCACTTTTCCTTTTTTTTTTCTTTGCAAAAGGGTAAAATGGGGTTTTAAAAAATTTAAATCAGTTCATAAGGTATATTGAAGTATTTTTAAAAAACTCAGGATATATTTAAGTCAATTTATGAAAACTGACTTAATTTATTTACTCAGGATATATTTAAGTCTTTTACCCTTTATTTATTTTTTAATCCTAATCAAGCAAACTCTCAATAACAAATCCTTAATTTGCAATATAGTGATAGTAAAACAAGTGTAAATGTTAGTAATTGACAAGGCATGGACGCATGGCGTGCAACTAAGTATGCAGTCACCGATCCTAAGGGGGAGTGGATGGATGTTACTTATTGACAAAATTGAAAATAAACTCCAAAGTTAGAAGGCTCCTACCTCCAAGGTTGATGGAGCAGTGGGGGGAAGATAAAGCTGGAGCTGGAATTATTATTAATTAGAGATGAGTGGAATATGATCACCATGTTTACTCTCGAGTTGTTCTTATTAATACCTTGTGGCTTCTTAATCATCATCATCATCATCTATATATACTCATTTTCAGTCAATGCAAAGCTAATATGGCTGCCCATAACATTGCTAAGTTTGCGCTTGGCTGTAACTCTATTGTTACTTCCTCGGTTTGTCCCAACTTTTTGACAACCATTGTATCTTCTGAAATTTATGATTAAAGCTTTGTTTGTTTTTTGGTAAGTTATTTATTTGGGTAAATGTAGTTATCTGGATAATTTTTTTTGGAAAATACTTATCTAGGTATGTATATTTATCTATGTTCTTTTATTTTTCCAGTAAAAAAGAAAATAACTATTTTAGTCATAAAAATACATTATTAAAATGGGACATGGGACATTTTTGTCCCATTTAAGTGTTGAAATCTTTTCCTCTAAGTGGAAAAGTTATTTATCCACCTATGAGATGGGTGTCTCTTACCCGGATAAGTGGTACTCAGGAAAATAAACTTTCCCTGTTCCCCACATTAATCTAAAAAAAGAATATTGTATTCTTGGTCAATAGGAACCAAAATCCCATTAACCAACTTTCCCCTCTCAAAATACAAAAAAAGAATGCCCCCTAAGATGAATGAAAGCCTTTTTTTAACTCAAGAAGACAAATAAAAGGAACACTTATTTTTCTATTACTACTATTACTGTTCTTATTAAATTACTGTATATTTGGTTTATTTTTTTCTTCGTAGAGGCAACTTGCTAAGCTGGTTAAAGGTTTGTGTGAGAGAGTCAAAGAATACGTTATTATATTATCATCCCTCAGCGTTTCCTACACGTTCCAATTGTATCTATATCCTTGTTACATATGGTATAAATCCATTTATATTAAGGTTAATTGTATATTAGGATTTGTATTTTGGGGCTAATCTTAAGGTGGTGTTTGGAATCTTGTTCAGTTATTGAATAAACACTGCTATGTAGGTGCCACTTCATCATTTTCCCATTATGTGGATCCATATGTATAGAGAATTGTGAAAACAATCATTGATTTATCTGTGTGCCTACCATTGGGGGAAGTTTCATTTTAGTGCTTCCCCCAATGAGTGGGCATTTATTCATTGTTTTGCTGATATGGTGCCTAATGGTGTTTAAGTGTGAATAAACGGGTTCATTATTGTTTTTCTTGGTTTTGCAAACAAATCAAGTATAAACGTTTAGTGAATAAACGCCCACGGTTCCAAACACATACTTATTTTAATACCTGAATATTAAGGGACCAGATCTAGTAGGCACATCAAAGTAAGCACATTAAATAAGCACTTGATAAATAATTTGACAATTGTCAAAAGTAGGTATTAATCTTTTTCAAAGGTGGGGGGGAGGGTATTTTAAGGGACGGGTGTCAAAAAAATTTTCAAGTGCTTATTGAACATGCTTACAACTTCGTGCCTTCCTCATCCAAATGGACAAGAATAGGTAAAAATAGGCAGAATGAGAAAATATTGCTATGAACCAAACACTTTTTTTTCCTAAAAATGAATTATTTTCTGATTGACAAGTGTCCTATGTTGCTCATTTTCATTCTTAAAAAAAAATAAAAAAAACAGTCGATATTCATAAACTGTCAGCCTAGGCCTCTAAAACTATCGGCATAGATGCGTACCGGTGGATAGCTGACAATCAATGTTTACCAGTTGGCATAGATGTTTTGTACAAAATACTTCCTTAAAAGTGCTTTTATAAAAGTACTTTCGTAAAGAAAAGTGTTTTAGTAAAAGTACTTTTATAAAAGTGTTCTTATTAAAGTTTTTTCATAAAAGTGTTTTAATGTAAAAATAATTTTATAAAAGTGTTTTAATAAAAGTACTTTACTTTTGCAAAAGTACTTTTATAAAAGTGCTTTCATATAAAAGTATTTTTATAAAAAGTGCTTTCGTGTAAAAGTACTTTCTTAAAGGTATTTTTATAAAATTTCTTTCATAAAAGTAAACATCTATGGCAACAGATTTGTAGATAGAGTTTCCTCAAAGAATAAAAATGAGCAAGATGGGGTATAATTATTTTTCATGCTGCAAACTACTTAGTTGTTATGCTATGGGGCTGATTTTTCAATCTAAAAAGAATGTGGCGTATGGCTAGAATTTTATAACTAAACACTCTAATGTTATTCATTGTTGCCCATTCTTACTTAGAATAAACTAGAATTAAAAGAATGAGACCTAGTACAATGAACCAAACACGGCCTTGGTAATTAGCATTTTATCCTTATCTACGTCATGTGATGATGTATGATTTAATTTTTTAAAAGAAAAATATGAAATTACTCTTTTTTGGCCACATCAATAATTATCCATATTCTCTTCTTGTAACAATGGCCGTCTAAACCCCCCCTTATTATGAATTGAGTAATCGAAAAAAGAATTACAACGACAACAATCTAAATCCGTTTCTACTAAAGTCACATTAGCAATGATGCAATTTATCACTCTTTTTTACATAGAAGAATTACGATTGGTTATAAAGCCATAGGCGATTTATCATTAAATTAATAATTAAACATAAGACGAATCCTCTGCCTTTTTTTCTTTCTTTTTGCTGCACAGATAACTAATATTTTTTGTGTCATTCTAATGCGCTTCCCGGCTTCCCTCTTCTTCTCTCCGTATCTTTTTCTTTTCAGCCTTGCTCGCTTTACTTTTCTCTTTCGATATATAGTTTTTTCATTCTCCATCCTTTTTTAGCTGTTTTTCTGCTTGCGTTGGGAACCGCTCCCACTTATTCCCTACAAAGTCCAAACTTTTCCTTTTGTCAGTAAATCGCAGTTTAAAAAGCTTCCCTTCCTCGTTTCTCCGTCTTTGATCTCTCTGTCTTTTTCTTTTTTCTCCTTTGCCTCCTCTTTGAGACTTGGAAAATGTCATGGAGCTTCCCAACTCTGATTTCTTAACAAACTATCCTCTCTTACTTTTTTAATGGGCAAGGGCAACTGCCTTCTCTTGGTTTTTTATTCCATATATCTTCCATGATTCCGAAGGTTCTTCTCTTTTAAGTTTCCCAATTGTGATCTGCACGCCTCTGTTTCCTGTAAATTTCCACTAGTGTTTTGAAAATGGATTTTATGAACTACACATTCAAATACCATCTTTGCTTTCTTTGCTTCAATGCTTTCGCCCTATAAAATTGAGGGCTGGATTCATATGTTGCTTCGACTCTTTGAGATCCTCCTCTAGAATTTCTGCTCTTCAAAGCTTCTGCTTCCCTTTTATTCTTCAATATGGCAGAAGGTACTAAAGTCCGAGTTGTTCGCTGCCCGAGGTGCGAGAATCTTCTACCGGAGGTCCTTGATTATTCGGTATATCGATGTGGTGGATGCGGTGCTGTTCTTCGAGGTACGCAAAGCAACCGTCTTCTCCTATGTTTTTCTTTTACCTATTCCTTTTTTGCCTCTATTTTCCCCTCTGCAATCCTCTGTTTATTTTTCCTTTTCGCTACTATCCGTTCCCTTTTTATTGCATATTTTCTTTTCTTTATTTCCTGTTGTTCTCAAAGCAATTGCGAGATTAGAAGTTTGCCTTTTTCCTTTTCTTGCTTTGTAAATACAGCAAACAATCAAACATCTGCAACTGATGGGTTATCGGAAGAAGAGAGGGTTAGAGGAAATGATGATTCTGCAAAACTGGAGAGTTCCTCCCAGAAGAGTGGAGTTACTTTGACTGACGCCGCCTCGGAGACGGGAAGGGAGAGCTATGGATTGGAGCGTAGGAGGTCAAGGGAGAAATCCTTGCCAGAAAAGTCTTTTAATTCAAACACTAGTACTTCGCTTACGCTTGAAAGCAGGGAGGATACCAGCGATTATAACGGAGAGAGGGGGGTTGAATCCTTGGTGTTCATGTTCAACCATATGGGTGCAGAGAAGGAAGCTGGGTGCGATGGTGGTAGTAGGTATACGCATCCTTCAAAAGCTCCGGCCGAGGGTGATGAGAGAATCAATATGAACGTGGATGAATTTTCTAGGCCTCGCACGGATAAAGAAATTGGAGAAGTTGAAGCCCAAACTGAAAATGCAAATGGATTACAGGGACATCGGAAAGCTCAAGATTGGCGGCGGAGTGGGGAAAGAGATGGGTCTTTGGCTTTTAGAAGACCCCCTAGGGCTGTAGTTGAAGGTTTGAGATATTCAAATTCCTTCTATCCAGAGGAAGGCCCTTCGAACTACCACCTTGCTTCTTCTTATGGCTATGCTGAGTCCATAAGGAACCAGGGCAATGAAGATGGGTATAAAAGAGTTGAGTACCTTGAACAAGATCGTGCAGAGCTTCTAAGAAAGCTGGATGAGCTGAAGGATCAACTTAATAGATCTTTTGATGTGTTGGATAAGCCGAAAGAAAGGCATGCTGTGGATAGAAGGATGACCCATCCAGATCTTTATGGTGGACGTGATCCCTGGTTTCCTGAGGGCTTGGCCGGATCAAGTAGGTCTTCTAGGCAGCCCTTTTTTCCAGATAATCACATTCCAAGGCCCTCTTGTTTTAACCATGGCCATGAATCTGTTCCATTGATGAGTAGGCTTGATGTGGATTTGCAGAACTATTATCCTCCACCAATGCATGCTCCAAATGACATTGCAGGATACAGGGACCCTTTTGGGCCACCGATGCTCAGAAGAACTCCCGACCAGTTCCCTCGCCAATATGACCAACGACCATCCCATGATTACTTTTCTGGGAACCACATGGATATTGATTCTGATCCTATGGCTGTCTATCCCCATAATACCTTCTTTCACCATCCAGCATGTTCTTGTTTACAGTGCTATAACAAACATCGGAAAGTACCAGCACAGCCTGCAGCTGCAGTTTCCCGTAATAGAAGGCTCTCCAATGCCCCAATTGATCCCATGTCCAATCAGCTTGAGACCCCTAGTGCATTTGGTCCACCAGGTTACACTCCCAAAGGTGCTGATCCTCCATGGCATTCTCTTGAACCACAGTTCCATACAAGAAGGCCAAGGGGCCCTGATTTGGACATGGATGATTTTGGCCGGGCCCATTCAGGAGGGATGGTGATAGCAAATGTGACGGGGCACCGTTGTCGTCCCATAGCTGGTGGTGCACCATTTATAACTTGCTACAGTTGCTTTGCATTGCTACAACTGCCAAGAAGACCTTCTCTGGTGAAGACTAATCAACAGAAACTGAGGTGTGGTGCTTGCTCTACAATAATGTCACTAGCAGTTGAGAACAAGAGGCTTGTTGTTTCTGTTTCTGCACAGACCACACAAATTTTGCAAATATCTCCAGATGCTGAAAATAGCTCAGGTGAGATGGTTAAAGGTTGTTCAGATTCTCATAACCATGTCAAACTGGATGGCATAAACTCTTCTGAAGACTACGACAGTTCAGGTTATAACTTTCAGTCCATGGATACTGAGCAAGTTTTTCCATCAAATGACCCAACATTGGATTTGAACAAGTCTCAGAAGATCCATATCCTACACTCTTCATCATCCAGTTCTTCTGAGGACATGGAGAGCCATGATAGCGTGATTGCTCAGACAGACGTATCCAGCTCAGTGGAGCTGTCTCTGAAAGCTAGCCTGACTCCACCACTTCCAGGTTCACCTCTTCAGGAGCATTTTGATTTTTCATCTGCTGGTCGTGCTGTGAGCAGATTTGGAAAGGGAAATTTGAGTAAACGATCAGATCATGAGAAGGTGATTTCTAATATGGATACTTTCAGACAAGATTCCATACAAGATGCATCAGCAGCAACGGAGACAGAGGTTTCATTCAATGGTTACTCAAATACTGGGATGTCTCAGGATTCTGGAGATGTAAGCGGAGATCTACCTAGGATCAATAAGGGGGGTCAATCGTTCTTTGCGGGTCTTATAAAAAAGAGTTTTAGAGACTTTTCTAGATCTAATCAAACAGCAGAGAATGACAGAAGTAATGTCTCAGTTAATGGGAAGCCTATACCAGATCATTTGGTTAAAAAGGCTGAGAAGAAAGCTGGATCAATTCAGGCTGGACAATACTGGTAAGCATATTCAATTATGGAGACCACTTTTCTTCACTTATTATATTTTGCATTGGTTGCATTGATATTGTTAATATGGTACTGTTTGAGACACATCCATACATGCCTTGTATGGACGGTAGCATAAAAGTTATCAAGAGAGAAAGTAAGAGAAAAGGATAATTCCTTGTTTATCCTGATAATAATGCTTTCACCTATCCAGCACATGTTGCATATAATAAGTTTTTGAGAAAGTTTCAATAAATTGTCATGTCATATGAAAACTCTGTAATCCTCTTTGTAGTTGTGTTAAAAAGCGACTAGGTTGCAATTTCTCTCTCAAATTTTACATTATTTGCTTTTCCAAAGATACTTACAGTCTTGTGATATTTACCTTCCTTAATTAGGTATGACTTCAATTGTGGATTTTGGGGTGTGATGGGCCATCCTTGTCTTGGCATAATTCCTGTAAGTTGAACTAATTCTTTAACAAATCATTGTTGGACAGAATTTAGTAATGTTTTCACGATTCTACTAATCAAGTATTGTCATTTTTGTTGCAGCCATTTATTGAAGAATTCAATATTCCCATGCCTAAGAACTGTGCTGGTGGAAATACCGGGGTTTTTGTGAATGGGAGAGAACTTCATCAGAAAGATCTAGATTTACTTGTTAGCAGGGGGCTTCCAAATACTGCAGGTAAATCTTATATTATTGAGATCTCTGGCAGAGTTTTGGATGAGGACTCTGGTGAAGAGCTGAAGAGCCTTGGCAAACTTGCCCCAACGTAAGTTCCAAAACCCTTCCAAATTGAAAGATCTGGTTATTTGATACCTAAGTCATGACCAATTCTGTTCTGCTTCCTGGCTTATGATTCAACTTTCATACATCTTCCTGTAGCCAATAAAATATGAATTATTTGTCAGGTTGAAATGATGTGTAGAAGCTCCCTCTCATTTCTGTGCTCTTTAATATCTGTCTTTAGTTGCATTTTTTTTTGGGTATGACACAGGAAAATTGGTAGATACTTGTAAGGACCAAGGTGCATTCCAAATAAGGAAAACATAACAATAAGAAGCCCATGAAAGGCAACCTCATGGGTCCTCAGTTCTCATTATCTTCAACGTTGCAACATCTCTGTTCCCTCTCTCAAGCCTCAATGGCAGTCACCAACTTTTAGGCTGTTGATTGTTGTCGGACCATCTATCAATTTCAAGGCTAATTATTTTCATCACTGTCAAACTTAATCCAACTCTTCTCTTTTAAATCCTTATGCAAATTGAAAGATCATTTGGTGAGGTGGAAATTTCTAATGTCAGACACAATTTAGCACAGCATAAATTGTTTTGGAACAGAGAGATTAAACATGCCTGTGGTTGGACCTCTGACATATAAGTTGGTTCTGAATAGAACCTTGATTCTAGTCAACTCTAAAAGGGACTTGTTCGACAAATTTCATTAACTGGTAGCAATAGTTGAGAAAAAATAGTAAAATATGAATTCAGTAATATTATCAAATTAATGTTTTTTTTCTTTTGATATCTGTTGTTTACATTTGCATATATTTTTTAGGGAAAATCTATGATACGGAAAAGACATGATATGGAAAGAGTTTTGACCAATCAAAACCCACCTATGAATTTTGATAAATGACACCCGATTCGCTACCACGTTTATGATTCCAATTTATTGGTCAGTTGTTTTTTCGATATCATATCTTTTCCATATCATAGTCGAATCCATTTTTTTAATATTTTTTAGGTGTTTTCTAATGGAAGCAATCCCAAGATAAGGGTGTTGATTCTTAGAAGAAAGTTTTCATATTGCAAAATATCCCAAAACAAGTCCTCCCTGAAAGTTCCTTGTTTTGCCAGGGTGTCAGCTAATCCATTTGCTGATCTTCTTGTTCACCTGAATCGCACCCCAACCTCCTTTGCTAAGCAAGTTACTTCCCTCATGAGTTGACGATGTACCCAGACCCCCAAGTTGTGTGATTGCATGCACCCAATTAATGTGGATATTTGTAGCATCCCTTGAATTTCATGAATTCGCTTAGGTTTGGGGGTACTTGTCATACACATATTCTTGCCTTTTATTGTCTGTGCACTGCTATAGGAGAAAATGAAAAAGAGAATTTTACTTTAAAGTTAACTTTCTTCTTAAGATCAATTATCAATTTGCTGTTAGTAATTCAGCTATGTATTTTTTTTTATAAGTAACTGAAAGTATTTCATTAAAAGACACAATATTGAACCATAAAAGAATCTGTAGAAATAAATTGTACTTAAGAACTAGCCGGTTTACATTGCCATCTGAAGAATGACCTTTTTGGATTTCTGAACAGAGTTCAGAAGGCAAAACATGGATTTGGCATGCGGGTTCCAAGAGTCCTGTGTAAATGATGTTCTTGCTGGGTCTACTAAGGCTTCAGCTGCTATTGATATGGGGAAGAAGTTGAAGTAATTCCAAGAGTCCTGCACAAATGATGGTCTTGCCAGGTCCAGTACAGCTTCAGCTGCTATTGATATGGGGAAGAACTTGAGGTAATTCTAAGAGTCCTGTGCAAATGATGGCCTTGATGGGTCCACAAAGGCTTCATATGCTATTGATATCGGGAGGAACTTGAGGTAATTCTGAGAGTCCTGCGCAAATGATGGTCTGGCTGGGTCCACAAAGGCTTCAGATGCCATTGATATGGGGAAAACCCTGTGCAAATGCTGGTCTTGCCGTCTTTCGAATCCACTAGGGCTTCAGCTGCTATTGTTATGGGGAAGAAATTGAATTAATTTCGAGAGTCCTGTGCAAATGATGGTCTTTCTGGGTTGACCAAGGCTTCAGCTTCTACTAATGTGGGAAAGAACCGGAAGCAGATCCCTTGGGAGGAAGAAGTTGCTTATACAAATTTATTTAACAAGTGCATAGTATCAAGCATGATTCATTTTATTGAGTCATGCTTTGATGTGATCCAAGACTGATAGCTGCTTCTATGAGTATGCTGTATTCTATTTTTATTTTTTTGTGTAACTCTACCTTCATCTAAATACGTGATTGTGTATATTTCTTTTGGTAGGAAAATATAATGTGATTGTATATTGAGGGACTTGATTGGCAAGAAGCTTTGGCTATGCTTTTTTATCAAACTCACTCGGCGGCCGCTGGAGTCATAATACATGATGTAGACTTGCATTGGAGGGCAACCCAACTTGGAGATCTGTATACATTTTGAGTTTTTGGACATTTCTACTTTTTCCAGTTGTGTTACACTTAAGGACGAACTAGCTTGAGTTTCTACTGTATAATGTGCCCAACCCTGCTGCTGAGATCTCCAAAGTAAGCTTTCAGGAAGGCAGTAAAAGAAGGTTACCTTTGTCCCTTCGGTCCCGTTCGTTTACCAGTATCTAGTTTGGGGTAAATTAGTTAATTGGGTAATTGGTCAATTTCACTGCATTTGAGTGCTGAAACCTTCCTTGCTGTTAATTTTTACCCACCTGTCAAAAAGTTGAAAAATTCCCACCTCATCTTTATTCAGTAAGTGGAAATGTGATTGAATACTGGTATCCTTATTGTTTTTAACAATTGTCTAAAACCTTCCTTGCTGTTAATTTTTCATCATACTCTATTCACATGTGACCGATAATTTTTTAAAATTTTTAAAATACCCTTACTGTTTCCTATCTTCTATCTTTTGGGATTTTTTTGTTTATTGGCTTTCTATCTCTGTCTGCGGCGGTGGCGACTGTTCCCAACTGTGTACAGGCATTAGAATGCTGTAAGAAACCCTAGAATTCCGTTTCACAAATTTTTCGTTTTTCTTAAACACATTGAAAACCAGATCCGTCTTTGCGTCCCTGATCTGATCTCCCATCTCCTTGAACTCTAGAAATGGCAGGCGCCGTCTCGACCCTTTTCTTTCTGGAGATCATCGTAGTGTGGGTAAGAACTATAGATAGTCATAAAAACCTGAGAGAAAAGGTCATTCCATAGTGCACGCCACATGGAAATTTCAGAGATGCTCACTGCTGCCTCAGAAGCTGTGGCAATTTGGAAGATACTACTTACTGATGACCACAGCTCTCCCATCGTACTGTGGGTTTATTGGAACCCACTTCCCTCCAATCTCCTTGAACCTCCCATGCGTTTCTTCACGAAGTTTATTGAGAAAGAGGTGAACCGGCGCCTTGCTTTTCTTTGTACAACTGAGGTCTCAAATTTTCTTGATTAATTTTGGACAGATTTTATATGTATTTAGCTCTTTAAATTATTGTGTGGGTTGATTAGGTTGATTGCGAGGAAGGGAAGAACTTTGAAATCATCGTACTGTGGGTCCTGCTCCCAGTCAATAGAACTTATCGGCTCTGATAAACCCATCTCTGGATTTCGAATGACTGTCGAAGCTAAACAGATGTCAAGGGAAGTTGGTCCCAATAAACCCACTCTCACTGCCACTCAACTCAGAAGCCGTCGTTAGTTGCTTCTCTCTTTTCTCTTCAACAGACAATATAAGAGTAGAAGGTTTTGAGAGAAAGAGAGAGAACACTAATGTGAAAGCCATTGTTTGATGAAGCAGAGAAGCTTTGCTGTTAAGCGGAGAGCACTGCATGAATTGGGTTGGAAGAGGGATAAAGGTTGTCCCCACCCCTGCTTTCTGCTGCGTTGGAGGTGCCAATGACCAACCGGAGGAGAGTAAATTTTTCATTGGTTGGGTTTTATTTTAAAAATTTGAAGAATAATATAAGGCAAATTCGACAGTTTGTTTCTTTTCCCTTAGCATTTATATCATTTGTCAGAAACTTTAAGACAATATATAATTAGTATGAATAGAATTCATCAATTAGCTCAACCATAAGGGTAGTATAAGAAATTTGTCTAAAATCTAAGGAGACCTTAATTATCGGTAGATGATGGGTTTCTAGACCGAGTTCAACGGTGGATTCATGGATTTTCTGCAAATTGTAATAAAAGATACAAGAACAAGAGGACGATGCATTTGGGTGGGTATTACTATCACTGCTTTTATCATTGTCGTCGGATCGAAATATACATGCAGACGATGAATCATGATTCTTTAATTATGACTGCATTTTTGTTGAAAGAAATATAATGGTAATAATAAAGCAAATTGCAATGTTCCTCGTAATGAACTTCTTGTTGATGAATCATGAATCATAATGGTTGTTAGGAGCGTTCCTTGTACAAGTATAGAATAAGATTAAGCATTAATTCCTGTAGAATGGCAGTATTGGGTATCCTCGTCCTTAAAATCCTTTTCTATCCCAAACCCAACCTGACTCCTGAATTGTTTAATAATCCATATCCTGAGTTTGGACGTTGGGTTGAAATGCAACTTTACAAAGAAAAAATTTGCTTAATTGTGGTTGTACAGATGGGCAAATCATAAAAGCCCATCCATTCTTAGCTGAGGTTCGGCCCAATTTGGAATTTGGATTGGCCCAATACAAGCGGGGCTTTTTTCGATGTGAGGTGTTTGGACTTTGGTAAGGGTAAATGGGCCATCGAGTAAAATATTATTACCATCAAGTTAAGATAAATGATAGTTGTCCACATTTTTTTTAAGGTCAGAAGACAAAATTCATTCAATTTCACCGAAACTTCGATTACAAGTCATCATTGACAATCTATTTGTTATATGGATTTTTGGAGGTATGGAAAGCCAAACGATAAAACTTATATTATTGGCTTAGAAAGGATTACAGGAGTTCAGAGCTAACCAAGGAGGGACGTTGTCCCAGCAACAAAAGAAACTAGATAGTTTTGCCTCCTGGGCTGTTAAGTGAGAAGAAAGGGTCCGATCCCTAGGCCTAAATATAATATATACAGAGCCAAAATCATTTAACAAGTTCTTAATTTGATCAAGATAATGCTGCTGTAGATTCCATTCAAAAAACAAAAAAAAAAAACCTTTGAAGTACCGCCATGCATTCAGCTTCCATTGGGCTACAAGGATTTTCAATTCTGTCACCCATATCACATAAAAAGTTAAAATTAACATCTAAAAGAACAATGCCATAAGAACCTCGATTGTTATTAAATCCTCCTTCACAAATAATATTTAGGAAGTAAGCATCTTTGCTTTGCTCTTCAGTTCTTGATTGACAAGGGGATCAAATGATTATTTGGTTTAGGGGTCGTCTCCTGAGCAATTTCATTGAATTGATCTAACATATGTAAAAGGGATTTGATTTAGGATCCAAGTTATACTTCTTTGCTCCTTTTGAAAGGCTGTGTTGTTTCTTATGGTTTCTAGCATTCTTTATCAAACTTGCTAGCCAAAAAAAAAAATTAAAAACTCCAGCAAAGGAACACATACTTGTTGGTATCAAAATGGACCAAGGACTAGCAAACATAATAGCTCTTTCTAAAGGATAGTCAAATGAAGAGATGCATGATACTTTCTTCTTGGTTCTGATTCCCTTATTCTTTAAAACGACTCTGTAGGGGATAAAGCTTCTAATAAATCTGAACTTTGAGGGAATTTTAAGTTTCCAAATGAATTTAAACCATTTTGATTCAGGACCCAATATATTGCAATTCAGATTCTCCCAACAGGAATCATGGAAATTTTTTGTTGTAAGGACTCCATTTGTGGCTTTGGTCCATATGAAGACATCCTGGTGATCAAAATTATTTATTGGGGGTATGACAGATAGAATTAATCGATATGCTCTAGAAAAAGATATTGGAAAGATTCCCTATTCCATTCACTAGAACCTTGATTGATGATATCTTTAATCATTACATTCCTACAATCTTTTTTGCTCGGCCCATAAGGAGCAATGAAGTTCCTCTCTGATCGAATCTATTGGAAATCCCAAGCCCCAAGTTGAGTTACTACAGACTTTCACTCCTAATGAGGGGGATAGATCTTGCAAGGCCTTTTCTAGGTTTTTGAGGCTGTGGCAGAGGGTTTTCTAGGAAGGTCTCTGCCCATTAGATATCTGCCTTTTAGGACTTTGACCCAAAGAGATTGAGGCTTAGTGATGTATCTCCAGGCAAGTTTTGACAAAAGGGTTTATTTCTGAAGCGACTCCCTAGGCCTAAGCCCCAAGCCCCCTTCTTCTTTAGAGTACATAGTTTATTCCAAGAGCACCATATTAGGTGCTTCTGTTCCTTGTTGTCATTCCACCAAAACTGTCTCATTAGCTTCTCCAGCTCATTAATGGTTTTTCCGGGGAAGCTTAGAGGCACCCATACTGTATATGGGTGTTGAATGAAGCACCAATTACATTAGTGTCTGCTTACCAGCATAAGAGAGGGTGTTTGCCTTCCATTTTGATAGCTGGTTTTTGAATTTTTCCACCAAGTAACCAAAGGACTGATTTTTTCTGCCGATCCTAGATGATGGGCATCCCAAGGTATTTACAATTGGCATCAAGGGAATTCATTTTTAACTACCTTCTAAGCATCTTCGCCCCTTAGTGAGTAGACCCGTGACTTTTGCCAATTTATAGTTAAACTAGACAATTCTTGAAATTGAGATAGGAGGTCTTTAAAGTCGGCTGCTTCTTCTCTAGTAGCCCTACCCAGAAGAAGGACATCATCTACAAACATAAGATGGGTAACGGGTGAGGCCTCCCTTCCTATTTTGATACTTAGGAATTTGCCATCTATGTTTGCTTTCAAGTTTAGCCTAGAGAGGCCCTCTATGGCAATAACAAACAAGTAGAGAGATAGGGGATTTCTTTGTCTTAATCCCCTAGTAGGAGTGAAAAGACCTTCCGCAGTCCCATTAATAAGAGCAGAGAATTGAACTGAGGAAATACAAATTTTGACCAAATCACACCAACTTTCTGAGAAGCCCAAGGATAGGAGGACCCACTCAAGGTAATCCCATTCCAAGGAGTCAAACGCCTTTGATATATCTAGCTTGAATGCCATGTGATTTTTCCTTGACGTCTTGGTTTTTAGATTGTGAAAAAATTCTTGTGCCAGAATAATATTATCTTGATCTTGAATAAGGCCCCCTTTAACAAACGTAGCTTGGTGGGGGTTTCAAGCAGAGGCTTCATTCTATTGGCCAATAGCTTTGAAATTATTTTGTAAATTATATTATAGAGACTGATTAGCCTATAATGATTGACTTTAAAGGGAGATTTAGTTTTGGGAATAAGGGCTATGAATGTGTGATTTATACAATCAACAAACCTTTTATTTTGGAAGAAGTCATAGATAAACCCATAGATTTCTTTTCCCATAATGTCCCAAAACCTTTGATAGATAATGGTTAGGAATCCGTCTGGACCCAGAGCTTTTAGACTTCCTAATGAGAAGACTACCTCTTTGACCTTACTCATTGTTGGAAAAGCAAGGAAAGCAACATTTTCCTCATTTGTGGTTATTTTTTCAAACAGACCCTCCAGTCCAGTGAAATAATTTTGCCTCTTGCTTTGATAATGCTTTTCAAAAAATTCCACATAAGCTTTAGCAATCCCTTCTTGGTTTGAGACCCAAACTTCATATCTCTTTTTATCCAAGAAATTTGATTCATTTGTCTTCTAAAGTTCACAGCTTTGTGGAAGTAACTTGTGTTTTTGTCTCATTCTTTAAGCCAAATTTGTCTAGATTTCTGTCTCCAGAAGGATTCCTACTAAGGTTGTCCACGGTTCGGTTAACCGAACCATAGCCTTTTTTTGTAAACCAAACTGGTGGTATCGGTTTTTCTATTTTTCCAAACTAATACCACCAGTTAACCGGTCCGCCGGTTTTGGTTTTTGACCGATTCAGTTCTTCGGTTTTTTGGTTTTTTATATTTATAATATATATTATATAAATATATGTATAATGTTATATTAAATATAATATATTATAAATATTTTAAAAATATATAATATATTTATTAGTAGATCATTATAAATATAATATAAGTATATATTTATATATATAATGAATATGTATTTATATATAATATATAGAAGATATGTGACATATATATATATATACCAGTTGGTTTGATTAACCGCCAATTTTTTTGTAGGTTAACCAAAAGCCGAACCGGTCCTTCGATTTTTCAAAAATTCTGAACCGAAATTGAATCATTCGATTCGGTTAACCGCATTTTGCGGTTCGGTTCGAGTTTTCGATTTTTTGGTTTTTCATGGACACCCCTAATTCTTGTTGGGCAAGAAGTTATTCCCGAGTTACGGCTAAAGCTTTTATTTGGTGGGCTAAGTCATCATTTTCAGGTTTAGCTTCTAGTGATCTAATTCTCTCATTTAAATCCTTCACCCTTTTTACTCACATCTCCAAAGATTTGTCTATTCCAAACCCTTAGTTTCCCTTTGATTTTGTTGAGCTTCCTAGTTGTTCTAAAACTAGCATAACTAGTAGTGGGTTAAGACCATTCCTTTTGGACTATGCTATTGCATTCTGACTCCATCAACTACCCTTTGAAAAATTTGAATGGTTTCAATTTTTGAATTGATTCAAGATTGAAAATGACCTAAATAGGCTTGTGGTTTGACCCCCATTTAGGGCATGTTTGGCCTTTTATATTCTTGAACATGCTAATACATTCTATTGAGACAAATAAACGATCAAGTTTCTTTTCCATTCTACCAAACCTCATTGATTGTTTGACCTAATTTTGTTTCCTCCAGCTATGTTAACTTCCTGAAGTTGAAAATAGTCTATGAAGTTAACAAAACTTTTGGCCTGTTTTCGACCTACTAAAGCTAAGTTGGTAATATCTTCATTATTGCAATCATAATCCAAATCCAAGTTGAAGTCTCCAACTATAGCTATAGGGGTTGTGTCTTTAGCAAGCTTGGAAAGTTTTACTTTAAGAGAGGACCGGAATTCAGCTTTTTAGATGTTTGGCTCTTCGTAGAGGAAACAAATTATCCACGGGCAATCTGGGGGATATGACTTGATACAGGATAAGATAAATCTGTTGGACTTTTTCAGAATTTCAACACTTATACTATCTTTCCAAAAGAGGGCTAATCCCCCTGCAAACCCCTCAACTTTAATAAAACAAGAATTGGGGTATCCTTTTTTTTTTTTGGAGAAAGGTGATTTTTTTCATTCTGAACTTTTGTTTCAGACAAGAAAATCATATCAGAAGCATTCTTTTTAACAAAATCCACAAAATAGTCTAAAGGATTTTCTACATATACCACAACAATTCTAGATAAAGATCTTGAAACCATTTTTCAAAAAAAAAAAAATTTAAAGTACCTCATCAAAGTCCCTCTGAGTACTAGGTTCTACTATGCCTTCCATGATTACAGATTTAACAACATCATCAACATTATTGTGTTCTTCAATGTTTTGTCTGGCAACTGAAAGGGGGATTTGTTCTTCCATTAAGTCAAAAGGGACAAAAGCACTCGAGGAGGGGGAACCCTGGATTTGAAGGTAGAGAAATCCTCTTCTAAAATTCATCTGGGTCTTTTGTAACCCAAATTCGAACTGCACTACGACTAGGAGCACTTTGAGAAGAAATTAGGTCTACACTTTCTAGAAGGGGCTAATTCAAGTTTTTGGGCTAGTCACTTGCTAATATGGTTAAGAGGCCCAACCTTATGCCACCCATAGCCCTCTTGAAACGCTCGAGGATTCTCTGAGCCTAAGCAAAAGGAGAGTCATGATTAGCAGTTGTCACAATAGAACTATTCATATTCAGACTTCCAAATCTTTATGAGTGAACAAATTGGTTCTCAGAACCTACCCTCATCAGACTACTATCAACTATAGTACTAGAGGAGTCTTTTGAACCCAAGGACTCCCCTCTCTCCCAACATTTGTTACCCCATTCATCTCTAGGGTGGTTAAGGACTCTATTCCTAGCTTCTTCCTCCTGTTGACGTCTAACCTTCTCCTGCCTAATGAATTCATCGAAGTCTGGCAGTTTCCATTCCGCTTGCATAGGGGCTTCCTCTCTAAGCCAGGGTCCCAGGAAACTCATAGGATGAGCACTGTGGAAGTTTTCAAGTCTAGCAAGTTGATAGGGAGAATACGTGCATCTACGCTGCCCAAGACCCACCCGACCATAGAGATAGCACACTCTCGGCAGACTCTCATATCGACAAATGGCCTAGATTGTGGGACTCACAAAGCAACCAACCTTCTGGGGTTTGTTAGTGTCTATTATCACTATAAGACGGAGAAAGCTTCCATGGATCTCAATAGTTTTATAGGCTAAAAAGGATTTACCTATTTGCTGACCTCTATCCATGTTCACCATTTTGAAAGGAAGATTATGAACTTGTAACCAAATCTCAGCATGGGTTATGGTAGATTCCCTTCGGTCCTTACCCTCTCTCCATTCGATCAACAAAATCCGTTAATCGAAAACATACCAAGGTCCGTTATTCTAGACGTTATCATAGTTATCTTGATACCTAAATTGGAATTTGTAATAACCTCTATTGAGAGGTCAAACAAGCAAATTGTTTTCATTCACTCCCTAGCTTCCATAGACTCGACTAATCAAGTCTTGCATGGGTATGGTGGCCCTAGGAAAAACTCTCCCTATCAAACAAAGTTTCCATATTGATCTTGTTTCCTCAGAGGTGTTACTTGTGAAATCGAATATGTCCACGTTTAGATTGTCATTACATTGGAGAAACTGAGTGAAAGCTGTACCTAAATCCTGATGTTCTTCCTAATCTTCTTCTTGATGATTTTGATCTTCAGAACTTATCCTAGAAGGAAAAAAAAGGAGATAAGAAACCCTCAAATGAGGTTAAAGCCCCAAGAAAACGGGTGAATAAAGACTTACCTGAAAGACTCAAGATGCAGAGAAGGTGAAGAGAGAATCCAAGGTAGGAAGGAAAAACTCAAGACATGTAAGGAAACCACTCTATAAACAACTAAGAGGGTGACGCCAAATCTAACAAGCAAAATGCTAAACTAACGTAGATACGACTTAAGGATAGCCTCCATTAGTGAAGTGCAAAAAGCAAAGAAAGAGGAAATCTAAAGCATTCCAAATAAGTAACAAAGAAAAGGCCAAAGCTTATTATGACATAAAGATTAATAGGAGAGTGAAGATGCTTCCCTTTGGTGTTTAGATCCATGTATATTTCATGCTCCTCCATTTCTTGTTGTCGTCATCTTACAATGGGGAGGTGAAGACATTAGACACTGCATTCCAAAATCTCTTTTTTTAGGGGTCATTTACTAAAGTACCACCTATAGTTTCACATACTTACTAAAGTTACCCTATAGATTGCATTTTAATTAAACACCCCCTAAAATTTACAACCAATTTACCTAATAGACCTTTTGTTAAGTGTGAACAACTATTTCTATTGCCATTTGGATATGGTTACATGACCACTTCAACCTTGACCAAGTAGAAAATGTTTAAGGGCATTGACTCATGGTTTTTATTCCAAAAATAACCCTACCACTTCATATCAAGTTTGTAGAAAGAAAACAAGAGAATTGGTTGGAGATGTTAAATGCATCTAATTGATGCTTTACCTTTTAGGTTGGTGCCAAATTTTTAGCCCAATATTTTGTCTAGTAATAATAGATTTAGAGTGTGACTAATGTACAACCTAATTTAAGATGAAGGGATGTCTTTTTCTTTTTTTTTTTTAGGTCTCAAAGAACAAGAGATATCAATTATGGTGATTTTATCCTTCACATGGTACATGTTTACAAGCTGAAGTTGTTTTGCATCAATTGGAACTGTAATCTTGTTGTGACGATGGACATCTATTTTGCATATTTTTATTGATGTGGTAAGAGAGTTTGGGCATATTTTACCAAAGGGCAAGAACAACATTTTCATTTGATTAAATTTGTTCAAATAGACATTAGAATTAAAATTATCATTTTCTACTTAGGCAAACCAATCTCAAACTATAAGGGTGTTATAATAAATGACCTTTCTTTTTAATGTTTTTCGAGCATTTTTTAGCCTAAATCTTCTATCTAGCATAATGTATAATCAAGGTTTTTAAACTTGAACTAGATAGGGAACCATTATGTTCTAGGGACCGTTTCCCTAGTCGAATGGTCCTATCATCCGATTTGAACAGACAACCTATTCTAACTTAAAAAATAATAAAAAAATAAAAAATAAAAATGGCCAAAAATTATTGTCAACGGTTCAGCTGCCCAAATCAGCAAATCACTGACCAAATCAATAGTTTTGGGCCAAAAACAGTTTAAGGATATAACAAAACTAGTTATATCCTGACTAGTTCTTGGTTTTTCCAATCCAACCATCTGATCTGATCTAATTTTCAAAACCATGTATATAATACATAACCAATCATGAGGGATACACCAGTATTAACCTACCCATTGTATATGGTTGGGTTGGGCGAGTGGTAAATTTTTCATGGGTGGGATGAAACTTGTAGCCCAAATAAGGCATTAACTATTCCCTTGACCTTTTTTATAGTTAATAGTTTTTATATACAAAATTGAAGGTAGTAATAGGATTCTGCTTCCGTCAGCCTTGCATTGAGAATATCTCCATATTCATGTGCTTTATTTTATGGGGAAATATTCCCGATGCAAGGTTGCAATAGGCTATTGGGAAAGTGTGAGCACATACTGAATGAATGAACCGAGAGATATTACCGAAATTGATCTCGTAGTAATAAATGAATGGAGAGGTAAATGGAAAGGGAAGGTGTGGGTTTGGTAGCAAACAATGAAACAAAACACTAACTCACAGATGAGTCGCGACGACATCATTAGTCGTTAGTCGTTATAACACCGACACACTATCTCCGTTTTTCATAATACTAGTGGAATGGCCCGTGCGATGCACGTGGTATTTGATATTGATGGTGATATTTTATTATGCTTTTATATATTGGGTATAGATTTGTAATTTATGTTATTTTCTTCAATTTTTAGGATTTTCTATTTTTTTATAAATTTTCTATGTGTTTCTTTGTTTTTTATAATTTATATTATTTTCTTCATTTTATGTGTTTTTTCATAATTATTTTGCAATAACATATATATAATGGGAAAAATAGAAAGTTGAGGGTAAAGTTGGAAAGTAAAATTAGAGTGTTTTTACCAAACCAATTGCACCATTCTCATTTTTCAATGTGATATATAAGTTTCTATGATTTTTTACATTTTTTTGTAAATTTTCAATGTATTTCTTTGTTTTTTGTAATTTATATTGTTTTCTTCATTTTATGTTTTTCATAATTATTTTGTAGTGACAATATATAATGGAAAAAATAGAAAGTTGAGGGTAAAGTTGGAAAGTAAAACCAGGGTGTTTTGACCAAACCAATTGCAACATTCTCATTTTTTAGTATATAAGATATACATGGTATAGAAATTTTTATGATTTTCTATATTTTTTGTGTATTTCGCATTCTTATTTTTTAGCATGGTATAGAAATTTTTATTATTTTCTTTTTTTTTGTAAATGCTTGTGTATTTCTTTGTTTTTTTTTGTTATTTATATTGTTTTCTTTATTTTGAGGAGAAAAGTGCATAGGATAAAGAGACACCATTTCTATTTCCTCCTTTCTATTGTGAAGTAGGGGGAATGGATAAGATATACACTATACAGAGAGGGGTTTAAAGGAGAGAAATGGGGTTTTAGAATTTATTTCTTCGCTTCATGTGTGAATGATAATATTTGGCATTTTGCCTCATGTTGTTCTGCTTGTCAATGGTAGGGTTGTTATTTGCATAACTAACAAGTAGTGTTTGGATATAGGTTGATCTTGATTCATTTATATTCGGATTTGAATTGAACATCCGTCCAATTTTTGTAGAAGAGTCTGGATCTCCTACCAACAAAACACATTCCAAACCCCTACAACCCTACCAAGTACCAAACCCCTACGGTATTATGTTGGTAGGGTGTTAGATTATTGGACTGGCTTGATGATCGTTGAGATCAAAACACCCTAAAACAAATCTATATAATGAACCTGAAAGCATTTCTCGATCCAATACAACTTATTATGTTAACGGAGACAATCAAAATAGAGGAGAAATGGGAAAAATACCTGAAAAAAATAGGGAGAAAACCAAAACAGGCTTCATTTAATCATCTAATTGATTGTTCGATGATGAAAATAGAGAGGTCGAAAAAATCCATTCCTCCCTTCAATTTGAATTCATGGGTTTTGGGCAAACCATCCGATACTTGACACATGTTAGCTCTAATCAATGAAGAGGTTCGTCAGGTAGGCCTAATGGGAGTAGGCCTGCTAATGATACCCGAAAATCTGAGGCCTAATTCGACATCCAATCTGATTATCTTGGATTCAGATTATGTATTTATGTAAACATATCAAATTCGAATGTTACAATCTACATCCAATTAATAATCAAATCGGATTTGGATTTGACCTAATATGATTTGATTAAAATTTGAATATGATTATATTATATTATTTATTAATTTTAATATATAAATTCTATATAATTATATTAAAATTTATAAAAATATATTTTAAATATTATATTATATTATATATGAATTTATATATAATAAATTTAGTATGTTATATTTTATATTAATTTATTAAATTAATATAAAAGTTGAAAAATAAATAATTTTTTAATTTTACTTGTATTTTAGGGAATTTAAAGTGGAGTTGGATTAAAACCGAATTCGATAGGAGTTTGTTAGGATTCAAATTCGAATCCAAGTCTCTAAATCAAATCGAATTTTGGATCAAATTTGAATGTAGGTTCTTAATATTCGAATCGGGTGCGGATTTTGCTACATCCAATCAGAATCTTATCCGATTGCAACCCTATTGGGGAGAAGATCAAATAAGGCCTTAGGGAGAGAGAGGAGTAGGTTCCATGGCGGTTTTATTATTATTTTATTTGTTACAAGCGTGAACCGTTGACTGAATAAAATTGGAAAAATAAAAAACTATTATTATTTTATTTGTTTTATCCAATTACAAGTGCTAACTGTTAATTAAGCTTTTTCACAAAAGATTGTCACCATCCTCATTTTTATAAATGGTACAAACAGACAACATTCTCATTTTTTAGTATGGTATAGAAATTTTTATGATTTTTTATATTTTTGTAATTTTTTTTGCATATTTATTTGTTTTTTTTTTTTGTAATTTATATTGTTTTCTTCATTTTGAGGAAAAATGTACATAGGATAAGAGAGAGATGCCATTTTTGCTTCCTCCTTCCTACTATAAAGTAGGGGGAGTGGATAAGATATACACTATTGTAACGTAGGATAAGAGATATTGTTTTCTTCATTTTTGCTTCCTCCTCCAAGCCATGCCTTCCTAATTTCCAAGGGGTGGCTTGGAGCACCGTTTTCTATGGAAAAACGGTTCCAAACAGATGGTTGTTTCATGGAGCACTGTTTTTTCCTACATGGTGCTTATGTGGCACCATTTTCTAGAGCAACAACAACAGTTCCAAACAGACGCACAATGAACCTAAGAGCATTTCCTGATCCAATACAACTTATTACGTTAAGAGAGACAATTGAAAAAAAATAGGGAGAAAACAAAAAAAGAGCTTCATTTAATCATTTGATTGTTCCTTGATGAAAAGAGAGAGGTTGAAAAAATCTATTCTTCCCTTCAATACAAATTTGTGGTTTGGGCAAACCATCCGATACTTGACACGTGTTAGCTCTAATTAATGAAGAGGTTCATTAATTAATCAGGTGCTTAAGGAGAATATCAGATAAGGCGAGGAATAGGTTCTAGAGTAGTCTTATTGTTATTTTATTTGTTTTATCCAATTACAAGTGTTAACCGTTAATTAAATAAAATTGAAAAGTAAAAAACATAACAAAGAGTAAAAATGGAAAGTGAAAATCAAGCTTTAAAATAAAAAAAACGTGATAAAGGGTAAAAATGGAAAATGAAAATTAGGCTTTTTGACAAAACATTGTCACCATCCTCATTTTTATAAATGATGAGATACAGAGATTATCCAATTATAAGTGTTAACTGTTAATTAAATAAAATTAGAAAAATAAAAAACATAATAAAGGGTAAAAATGGAAAGTGAAAATCATGATTTAAAATACAAAACATGATAAAGGGTAAAAATGGAAAGTAAACAATCAGGCTTTTTGACGGAACATTGTCACCATCCTTATTTTTATAAATGGTACAGATATAGATATATTATATTATATATTGTATAAATAAATAAAAATAAAAAAATATATATAATTCAAACATTTTAAGAGGGGGTAGAAATGGAAATATAAAATCAACATTTTAAGAGGGGATAGGATTGAAAATATGAAATCAAAGAGGAATAGAATTGAAAATGTAAAATCAGGGTGTTGGACGTAGGACACTCATCCATTTCTGTTTTTATAATTGGATAAGAGATAGACTTGTAGCATTGTTTGGATTCTACAAGAGTCCCGATCACCTGTCAATAAAACACGTTCCAACTCTTTTATTAACATAATCTTACACCACATATCTCATATATGATAGATCCCAATTTTATAATAAGTCTCAGTCAGTCAGATGCTGAAATATACATGTTACATTAAGTTGGTAGAAGGTTGGAATGAATTCATCAATTCGTTCTATAACTATATTTGTGGTGGAAGCTGTAAGAAAGTTTGTCTCAACTGTTAGTTAAATGTGATTGGTTTTACCAAATTTATAGTACTTAGTGAAGTGATATGTGTCCATTCCAGATAACAAAACAGGTTTAATTAGAGAAGGATTAAAGAATTTTGTTGGGAGGGTTGGAATGAAGATGAAATTGACAGGGCACCTAAATTTGATGCTTCCACGTGGGCCTTGTGTCGGTCGCCTTTACTCACTCTTCCTTTTTCTGCCTGCTAGCCTAAGGGATGGAGTATGGAATATGGGACTATTACCATCATCATTTGTCCGTATTTGATATCATCGTGTCATCGGCTTATAAGCTTCTAACTTCTAACCAGCTACTATTATTTAATCCCCTTCCATTATTATTTATACAAGGTCAACCCTAGAGGATTAATTATTGTTTTATGTCTAATATAAGTACCATGCTAATCTCTCATGATCATGATCTTGTATGAAAAATTATTATCATTTTTTTTCATCGCAAAATTTATGATGCATCCATTTTATCTTGTACAAAGGATATGATTAATTAGTTGAAATAAAAATATATTTTGTAAAACATGAATCAATAAAATATAAAATATAGAATTTAATATAATTGATTGAGATCTAGAATTAAGAAATAAGATACAAACAATATTAGGAAATAATGCAATGTAATTAAGTTAAACTCTTTTGTTGTTGTTCATAGTTGTAGGCAACATTTCTGTTAGTTTAGCTATGTGGAAGTTTAGTCATTCATGGCACATGACTTACAATACTTGAAATTAGTGGAAGTTTGTTTTCTCTAATATTATGGGGTGTGTGTATATATAAATTTTCAAGTATTTTACACATCCTTTCATATACATATTATTCCTAATGATGATATAATATTTATAGTAGTGATTTGCTATCTAATTAAATTAAAACCTTTATGTGATGGATCTTTATATCAATTATTACACCCTAAAAGGCTGAGCCATCTCCAAATTTTTCTTTTTCTTTTTCTTTTTCTTTGTTTGGTAATTCTACTAAAATTCATCGATTCGAGTAAAAAAATACAACTTAGCAAATTTCATTTTAAAATTATCTGCTCATTTACAATTTTTTTTATTTAATTTCATCATTACATGCTTTCAATTTATAATTTATTTAATATTTATCCACATGATATAAAAAAAAAACATATATCATTGACATGTATAAAATATATATAGATAGATATTATTTAGTATGGGATACACATTAAATTGTTGTAGTGGGTTCATGCATATTTCGGGTTTAAATGTAAATATATATATATATATATATATATATATATATATATATTTTGTGTGTGTGTAAAACCTGTGAATTATTATTATTTGATTGCAATATATTAATAGTTCACAGTTCACACAAACTGTCATAATAATATGCTTCTCTTCTGTATTCAATTTAATACATTAATATTCAAAGCAATTGGAGGCCCCAAAATTAGTGTTATTAATTAATTCATTATCAATGAGCTTCCGTAACTTATCCACTATATTTTAACTTCTCCATTTCCCAAGAACATCCTGCTCCTTGTTCCTTCCCCTCTTGAAAGTTGAAATTTCCTTTGAACCCCTTGATTCTCGCTTGCTTGCCAGACTGGCCTCTTCTAAATGGAAGTTATTGTTGATGGCATTATTGTCATTTTGTATGTGCCCAATTGTCAACTTCTTACCTTGGTCTTTATTTTACTTTATCAAAAGCAAAGCCTTGAGTTTGGTTCGGGTTCAACCCGATTCTCCGCCCCTTCAAAGTCCAAACCCACCTCTTACTGGGGCAGCCAATCACCCAATGTCGGCAGCACGGAAATTGCCTCTCTAAGTTTCTATTTAGGACGCAGCCCACGCAGTTACACCAATATTTCGAATTCGACCCAAATCCATCCGTGTAGGGACGGGACGGAGCAGGTACCCGATTAACCCGTCTGTTGTTATGAATCATGATAACGGATATCCCCACATCCTGGACTGGAGTGGAGCCAAAAGGTAAGCTGAGAGGAAGTGACGATAGGCGGTTGTTTTCTTTGTGTGGTTTATTGAGATTTTGGTTGATTAGTTGATTGCCCATATGGAAAGTGGTGGAAAAAGCTTTTGGGTCCTGTTCATCTTCAATTGTTTTCAGGGGGATTTTCTTCTTTCCTGAGAATAAATGTTGAAGAAGATGAGATTCAATTGGAAGCACCAAATGTCCCTTCACAAGCACAACCATGTTTTTGTCAAGTTCTTTGTCTTGATCCTTCTATTGGGTCTTGCTTTTCGCCTCTTTTTCTCTCATTCCACCAGTTTTCCTCCTGTTACTGAATCTCCTTTTCTAGAGAAAGCAGTGTCTATCCAGTCACCCGCTCCTGCTGAGACGCCGGTTTCCGTAGATGCCCCGGAGGTTGATGATCAGACACCTCAGAAAGGTACGGCATTTCGGAGGTTTCTTTTGTTTTTTTCTTTTTTTATATAATAATGCAAGAACGGAAGAAACAAATCAGAGAAGTTGGGTTTCTAGAAAGTTATACAAAATACCATATTTTCTGTCTGTGTGTCTGTTGTTTCATTTTTTATTTTTATTTTTTGAAGCAAGTCTGTTGTTTCATTTATTGGATGATATTATTTGATTTTTTTTTTTAAATTTGGATAAACTTTTCTGGATGTTTTGAGAACCAGATTGGTATGGTGCAGTTCAATCTTTGAGATCAATCTAGTAATTTCTTGTTTTAAAGATTGGTAGAAAGAAGTTGATTCAGCTTCAGTTTGAACCTAAGTTTTATCTGAAAGACAAAATAAAAAAAAAGGGAAATGAAGAGAAAGCTTTTCTTTTCTTCATTTAGAACAATAGAAAGAAATTCGTGTTTTCTGTTGGAAATAGCCTCATACTTCAGTTTGTTTCGCCAGTAAGTGTACTTCAGATTCGATTTTGATTTTGTTTGCTTCAGTTTAATCGATCTGCAATTGCATTCGTTCATTTATTTTGTTGCTACTAGCCTCATACTTCAGTTTGATTCGCTTCAATTTATTTTTACTGGGTTCCCCTTTTACAATGCATCCATTTGATTTATGTTCTAGTCTAATTATTCTGCAATAGCACAGGTTTAATTCCAGAAAAATGCGATCTCTTCACTGGAGATTGGATCCCAAACCCATCGGGTCCAGTTTACACAAATGAGAGCTGCAGTTTCATAGAAGAACATCAAAATTGCATGAGGAATGGTCGCCCTGATTCAGAGTATCTTTACTGGAGGTGGAGCCCCCGGGATTGTGAGCTGCAACGGTTTAATGCAGAGAAATTTCTTGAGTTGATGAGGAATAAAGCATGGGCATTGATTGGTGATTCAATTTCTCGCAACCATGTGCAGTCACTGCTTTGCGTTCTCTCCAAGGTGCATACATCTTATGCTTGCTGTGTCTAGTTCAGTGTAAGCTTAGGTCCTCTAAATTGGGATTCAAGTTTGTCTTTTCCTTGTGTTGCCTTTTTCTTTTAAGAAATGACTACATATTTTTTGCTGTTTTCATTGCTCTGTACACTTGGGAGAAAAAAATTGCTATTTTCCATGGAGAAAACCATCCAATTTATGTATCATGGTTGCAGTACTTCGTAAAAAAGGAAGAAACATCACAAACTGGTACTAAGAGGTGACAATTAAAAAGCTATCCTAATGATCAAGCTACTATGACAATTTCATCCTGTGATACTTGGTGGGCTGTTTCCATCTTACAGTGGTTACTTTGACTATTCTAGTCGATTTTAGCTCTTATGAGCTAGAATCTTGAAGTCATGTAAAACTTTAATAAGCTTTCAGTATCTTTAATTGTATTTTGCACCTTCCCTCTATATATTCATAGGATTGCCAAGAGGAGGATGATACACTAAGAGATCTAAACTTCTCTCTAAATGGAGACTGATTATGTATTCATGCTTCCAGTCCCCATGAACATCACCCATTCTGTACCAAAGATATCAATCATAATTTAATGTCAATCCATGTTCTCCTGGTTACACTCCTGTTAATATATGTTCCAAATGGTGTTTTGTCAGTTTGATGAGAGTTTAACGAGTGTTTATGAATGATTAGTCTAAACTATGTTACTTGTTGCTTCATGTATTTATTTCTATTCAATATTTAAATTTTAATAACCGTTAATAACAATATCTTGCTCATTTTTCCATTTTGGGGTTATTGTATTTCATCTCCCAGGCTTGTGTCCACCGGACTGAAATATTTCTCCCATAACCCCTGTCAGTTAATATCAAATCATATTTGTTTGTCCTTCTCTGTTGGAACATATTGTTTGAAATGAAGTCCACTATATTTGGGTATTTATTTACTTTTTATTTAAAACGAAATTCGATTACATGTTTTTAATGATGGCTTGTGTATGGGAGTTCAACTCTTTTATGTTGGAGGAATTTTGGCCATCCTAACATTACACATTGAACAGTTTATCTACACAGTAGATATTACGTATTTACACTAGTGTCTCTCACAGACACCTTGTATACATTGTTAAAACATATATTCTTGCAAATAGGAATAACTCAATATGGTCAGACTGCACAATCAAGAAGTATCAGACTAACACCATGACTATGAGGACCATTATGCCTCGTTATGTCTATATCCAACATCACCACTGCTACTGCTGTTACTGCCACCATCTTTAGAACCATTGCACCTAATGGTATTATTACACTACTCCCACCATCACTGACATTACTACGTCTATCTGCCAAGACCCTCCCGTTGCTACCATTTCTAGTACAACCACTGTGTGCAACCATAATTACCACAAAAGCCATACCATCTGCTACTGCAATTGAGAATGTAAACCATAGATATAACCTAACAAAATAATTACTACCTCTTAGTCATTGCCCTTCTCTGTTTACTTCCCATGAAAGATATCTGTGTATTCTCTGCTTACTTCTTTTAACAAGTGTCATATGGGGAAGGGGGGCGGGGGGAGACTTTCCACCAGTTGATTGGTGTTAGATGGCATGTGGTCTAAACAACATGGAGATTGGCTTAAAAAACAGTATCCTTTCATGTGAGGTCCCTTATTGAATTGCCTTCAAAGACCTTATTTATTTATTATAAACAACACATTTTTGGAAGGTGTCAACAAATAATGCAGTATCATTTTTGAGTCAATAGGTGCTCTTTGTTTCAATTTAATCTGTAGTTTGCAGAACTTTACCTGTCAAAGTTCAAAAAGGAGTTATGGGAGGATCTACTGAATCTCTTATCTTTACTTATAATGCCGATACTCGCCTTGGCTTCACATCCAGGCGGTAAAAGTTAGATTAGAATATTTTAATAGCATTCTATAATTTTAGTTCTTACAAAGGGTAGTTATCCAAATATTTTAATATCTAAGTCTGATAAAGGAATTAAGGCATTTAAAGTACAGCGGAAAATTTTCAAAATATGAACTCTTTTCATTGTTTTGCCCATTCATTTTCACTTGTAATTATAATTGTCACACTCCACAAGTCTTTATATTTATATTCCAGAAGTGGTTTTACAATTTTAACACCTTATATCTAGTCATGCTTTCTTGTTTTCTGCATCATCATATTCTGTTTTGTATTCTTGTTGCTAACTTACTATAAATTGAATAAATGTAATACAGAAACCTTGTTTGGAAGCTGACATTTGTATACAACACAGGTAGAAAAAGCTGTACAAGTCTATCATGATGAAGAATACAGATCCAGAATATGGTACTTCCCATCCTACAACTTCACTCTCTCAGTGATTTGGTCACCTTTCCTTGTAAAAGCTGCCATTTTTGAAGACATTAACGGAATCTCAACATCTGAAGTCCAGCTTTATCTCGACAAACTTGAAAAGAATTGGACAGACCAATACCAAAGTCTAGATTACATGATAATTTCTGGAGGACAATGGTTCCTCAAGTCCGCGGTCTACCATGAGAATGACACTATTGTGGGTTGCCACTACTGCTCAGACAAGAGCTTAACTGAGCTTGGATTTGGCCATGCTTATCGCAAAGCCCTTCATCTGGTACTTAACTATATCGCAACATCCAATCACAAGGGGCTGATTTTGTTCAGGACTTCAACACCAGATCATTTTGAGAATGGAGAATGGCACAATGGTGGGACTTGCGATAGAAAGAGACCATTTAAAGAAGGGGAGATTGAAGCGAAATTGGCTGAAAGGGTATTGCGTGAGATTGAGTTAGATGAATTTGCAAAAGCAGAGAGCATAGCATCTGAAAATGGGGTGAAACTGAAACTTTTTGACACAACCCAACTTTCTTTATTAAGGCCTGATGGGCACCCAGGTCCATACAGACATTTCCAGCCATTTGCAGTGGATAAAAATGCAAAAGTTCAATATGACTGCCTGCATTGGTGTTTGCCTGGGCCCATAGACTCCTGGAACGATTTGTTGATGGAATTGGTTGTAAATGGCTGAAACCCTTCTGGGTTCTTCTGAATATAACATTGTTATTATTTCCTTGACATCCAAGGGGATTTTGAGGTCTTTGGATCGCGATTATTGGAGAGATTGGAGGGGTTGATTCTGCCTTGCCTTGTCGTGTATCACCATATATTTCTTTCCAAATGTCTGTCTCTATTGGTGGGATGTGACCACCATCCGTCGTCGAGTCGGGCCGATGACTGGTATTTCGTTTTGCGTATTGTCTTTTTCTTTGGGCCTTCGTGGGGGTGGGGATGGGGATGGGGATGGAGCTGGAATGAAGGTAGCCATGGCATTTGGAATGAAAATTGTAATCTACAAAGTTATTCCATATTTTTATCTGCATTTACTAGCAGGCTGTGCTGTCATAGTAAAAATAATAAAATGTTAATCAAAGAAAGAAATTTTCATCCGATTCCGATCTACAGGTGGAAGACTTGCTGTGGGTGATGACACTTGTGCAGTTGGCCCTACGGCTGTAATCGGATCGAATTCAGCTAAATCCGATCCGATTATTAGAACTTGAATCTGAATCTGATTGAAAATCCAATTAATGGACCTCATATTCCATTTTTAATTTTAATTGGACTCGGGTCAGATTTGGATTTAATCTAGGACTTTTTACAAAAGTTTGATTAAAATCAGCTATGTTTTTAAAAAAAAAGTAAAAACAGTGAGCATGACAAAAAAAATTTAATCTTTTTGGATCAAATTGTCCTTTTAAAATTTCCACAACTTGAACGTCACTGTTCATTACCTCCCTCCTTGCAACACCACTATTCATTCGAACGTATCTGATTTTGTTAAATGGACATACTTCATCATTTTTAATGTAAAAAGCCCTTCTTTATGTAAGCGACTAAGCGTTAATGTTCGATGACATCGGTGAGAATTCATCTATCAGGCAAATTCGCGTCAGAAGGTCCAAGCAAGCTGCGTCTAAGGCCCTGTTTTAGAACACTTTTAATAAGTACTTCTTTTAAGAAATATTTCTTTTAAGACATGGAATTACACGGTAGGTGATTATTAAGTACTTATCGGTGTTTGGTAAAAAAGTGGGAAAAAAGTTTTTTTTTTAAGTATTTTGAAAAAGTGACTTCAAGTTGTTTTTTTTTAAGTACTTCTTGAAGAAGTACTTCTCCAAAATATTAGGACAGACCAGTCCCTGACAAATTTGTATAATGACTAAAATACCCCCCTATGAGGTTATACCTCCCCCTTCTCCACTCATTCGACCCTCAAACCCTAGCAGCAGCGATGCACCAGTTGCAGGTCCACCGTTGACGATTGGCGATGAGGAACCGTGGCCGGCAGACCTGCTGTTTGGCCTCTTTCCTCTATGTTTTGAAGTCAGATCTTTGAAACATAGCTCATAGCTCGATCTTAGATCTCTAAAACAAATGAACATTGTCTTGTTCGTGGAGAGGAACCAGACAATGAACCGAAAGAGAGACGTTCAGCCGCCGTTGGTTCTCTTTTGGAGAGGAAGATGAACAATGTCTTGTTTGTGGTTCAGTGGTTATAGAAGAACAAAAACAAAGGAGAAGAAGAAGAAAAGGAGAGATAGAGAGAGGGGGAGAGAAAGACTAAGGAGAGGTTGTCAATGCTCTCTGTCGCTCGAAGGGAGAATAGGGGAGTTGCAGTGGCAACAACCTCTCCCCTATTCATCGTCTTATTATTATTATTATTATTATTATTGTTGTTGTTGTTGTTGTTGTTGTTGTTGTTGTTGTTGTTGTTGTTGTTGTTGTTATTATTATTATTATTATTATTATTGAAAAGTATTGTATATATGTATGAGAGAAGTGAGGGTTAAAATTGTCATTTGTATAAATATGAACACTTATGAGGAAAGTAGCTTATCAAACATTCCCACCCCAATAAGTACTTAAAAACATAATAAGTGATTTGAAAAAGTGGGTTACCAAACAGCCTAAAGGGTTGTTAAAACAAAACAAGTACTTAATCATCAAACAGGGCCTAAGTCTAGAAGCATCGACACCACTTCTAAATGCCAATGCCATTGGATTTGGGATGCTTTGCTTTGTAATTGTACTGTGAAGAGGCCGAAACCCAGGATTGCTCGACTAATTTGGAAAAGATGTTTTTTGTTTCTCCAATTAAGGGGGTGTTCTATAATGTGAATGAAAAATTGGCAGGTGTGGACTGGTCCACACCACACCTTGTGGTAGGGACCAATCCTCGCTACACCATAGTCCACGATTGTTTTGAACTGTAGATAGATTGTGTGGATCAAACCAGTCCACACCCATGGTGGCATTTTGTAGGTGTGGTGTGGACTGGTCCACAACTAGACCTGTTCATGGGCGGGGTAACCCGATGGCTCGGCCCAGCCCGCACCCCGATCGGGCTTGGACATGTAATTAGGCCTACGGGCCTGACCTCGAGCCCAAAACACCAAGCCCGATTGTGTGTTGGGTCGGGCTCGAAATTTGTCAAAAAAGCCCAGCCTGATTGATTTATATAATATAAATATATAATATTTATTATAATATGTATATTAATAATTTAATATATACATTTTTTATTTTTTCTTTAAAATTTCTCTCTCTCTCTCTCTCTCTCTCTCTCTCTCTCTTTAGCAGTGGCATGAACTATATACTTCGGGCTCAAGCCCAAGCTCGGGCTTCGAGCTTTTTATGAGGGTTGGGCTCGAGCTCGGGTCTTAAAAAAATCTGTTAATGCAGAGTGAAAACCTGGCTCGAGCTCGGCCCGGCTCAGCCCATGAACAGGTCTATCGACAACACACTTTTTTATTCCATGTATCTCATATACATTTTATGGGAGATTTGCACAGTCGATCATAAATGTCTAATTTTTGCATTTTATATGGTAAATAAATTGAAAAAAAATGCATCAATATGTAGACAACAATTGTATTTTTAAATAATTAAAAAATATTATTTTAAATATTATTTTATTGATAAAAATATTAAAAAATTAATATTTAAATAATGAAAAAAGAGTTGAAAAGGAGAACCATTGGACTTGTACTAGAATTAACATTAAAAATTATTATTTTATTGATAAAATATTAAAAATTAAAAATTATTAAAAGATTAAATAAAATGAGAGCAATTGGACCATTGTAAGGTAGGTGTCTTACACTGAAATCTTCCCACAAAATGTCCACACCATAGTATGGACCATCCATGAGAAAATACTATGGACATTAAATTAGGGTGTGGCTCATCCCTGTCCATGATATTTTGTGGACGGGGACCGTCCACGCATAACACAATGCCATATCTTATCGTGAACTGGTCCCGTCCACGATATATACATGCTATCGAACGCCACCTAAATTATTGAAGGAAGGTTGAAGTCGTGGAAGATTCGATGAAAAGACAAACCCAAGCTAGAAGATTAGAGGAAGACTACGATTTAGAAGAAGATGCTGAAGTCATGGTCGTTGTCTCTTCTTCTCCGTCGAATGACGCTTTACTGCCTATGAGATGTTAGTCAATGAACAGTGGTGATGAACAAGAGTTGGGGGCATTTTAGTTCAGAAAAAAGCAAAACCTCTCCCACTCAATGTTTTGGTTATTTTTCTTAAAAATGTATTTGATTTTGTTAGATTGTCGTACTTCATCCCTTTAATCTACTTTAATTTTTAAAATATAAAAATTTAAAAAAATTAATTACTTTTCAATTTTTATATATAATAAATTAATGTAAAATATATTAAATTTATTATATATATTCATATATAATATAATATATAAATATATATATATATTTATAATTTTAAATATAATTATATAAAATTTATATATTAAAATCAATAAATATTATAATATAATCAGATTTTGATTATATTATAATATAAATATTATAATATAATCACATTGTCCGAATCCAAGTAATCAATAATCGGAAAGGAGAATCAGGATGCGGATTTTGTGCTACCATTAATACACTTAATTGGCCCAATAACATGGAAAGGATAGGGGCTGATTGCGTGGTCACATCTGCGCCCCACTATGCCCCACAGCACATTCCCAATTTGTATTGGGAGCATCTACCGATGATGTCTCATCATCTTCCACACTATTATCGGTAGATGTGATATTCCCAATACAAGGTGAGATGTGTGTGGGCATTGTGGGGCGCAGATGTGAATATTATCCAACGGCCAACATGCAATCAATCTCTTGGCTATTTGTCCTTTCATGAACTCGAATGGGGGCATGGGATGGAGTATGGGACAACCAGGTTCGCTCCTTGTGAAAAGGCTAAGGCTCTTTTCGACGGCCCATGTTCTCTCTTTGTCAATAGGGATTGATTCCGGTTCCGGTCTGGATGTGTCGGTTGTAGCCTGTAGCGTCTCCGGATCTGTTATCTACGATACACTACAGCCGTGCATTAGGAGCATCTTTCCATTTCTATCCACGTGAGATGTTTCCGATGTCCGGAGTCCATCCCATCCGGACTGCATTTGCGCTTCGACGAGACGATGGGTGCCTAAAAGTAAAAGCAGTAAAAAGCATAAAGGAGCGGAAGACGGGTTCAGATCTGCGTCCCACAACGTCCCCACAGATATATCATCATTTCTGATACTATCATCGTGAGATATTTTCAATACACGGCGGAGATGTGCTGTGGGCGCATATCTGAACTCGCGGAGGACCTGACCTGAGGCGCTTAGATAAGAAGAGAGAAGCACCCTCAACGTTGACTTAGGCCAACGTTATATTTATTCAAATTTCAAACTTCGCCGTTACACTTCTGCCAACGGTATAACGAACCTGAAATATAGAATCATTTGAATTTGAAAAATGTAACCGTTGGGAACCTCCTGTTTTTCATTTATAAGCTCCCTTACAGGTTCTTCATCTCTCATTTTCATCTCTCTCTCTCTCTCTCTCTCTCTCTCTTTCCTTTTTGTGTGTTCGTGCAGCCATGTCTACTACTGCTATTATGCCCATGGATTCAGACCTCGTACCTGCAAAGAAAGGAAGGAGTAAAAGAGCAGCGAAGCCCAAAAACTCATCGGAAAATGACGCCAATATCAACATCTCCCATGCTCCTTCACCATCAGCAGTGTGTGACGCCACTACTGTTGCTGAGATGCAGGTGGACACTGACTCTGTTCCTTCCAAGAAAGGAAGGAACCGAAGGGCCTTGAAGCCGAAGAACGCAACGGCAAATGAGGCCAACATCTTAGCGGGAAAGATCTCTCAAGCTTCTCCTTCCCCCTTACCACCGCTCCAAGATGCTGAGAAGGAGAATCATGAAACCCTTTCCCTGCCTCGCTCGCCCAAGAAAACCAAAGCTGCTTCAAAGAAGAAAGAGTCCAAGATGTCTTTCGAGAAAGAGTTGGAAGAACTGCAAGGGAAACTTGAACAGATGCGCCTTGAAAAGGAGAAGACTGAACAACTCCTAAAGGCTCGAGATGACATGTTGAAGCAAAAACAAGAAGAACTGGAAAATCGTGGCAAGGAGCAGGAGAAACTCCAACTGGAGCTGAAGAAGTTGCAGAAGCTAAAAGAGTTCAAGCCAACCATGGTTTGTCTTCTTGGCCTCTTTTCCTTTTTCCCCTGTTTTCCTTGTTTGGGGTTCGTTCTTGATCGTGCTTTTCTTTTACTCCTCGATTGTAGAGTTTTCCCATTGTTGTTCAATCTCTGAGAGAAAAGGAAGAGAACAAGAAAAAAAAGAACGCATGCCCGGAAAAGAAAAGGCCGTCTCCAGCTTATGTCTTGTGGTGCAAGGACCAGTGGAATGAGGTAAGACGGCGAAATATTTCAAACTCCGGAGTTTTCGTTTCAATCCCGTTCGAAATTTTTTATGCTTTGGCCTTTCTGTTTTATAGGCCAAGAAAAATAACCCAGACGCGGATTTCAAAGAGATCTCGAACATATTGGGCGCTAAATGGAAGAACCTCAGCTCAGAAGAGAAAAAGCCCTACGAGGAACGGTACCAGGCTGACAAGGAAGCTTATCTACAGATAATCGGTAAGGAGAAGCGCGAGAATGAAGCAATGAAGCTTCTCGAGGATGAACAGAAACAGAAAACGGCAATGGAGTTGCTCGAGCAATATCTTCAGTTCAAACAGGTTAGAATTGGTCCATCCTCAGTCTGGGTATCTGGAAAATCTCTCTTGGCATTAAAGAACCTGACATTTTTGAATTTAAATGTGTAACAGGAGTTGGATAAAGAGAACAACAAAGCAAAGTAAATCCCGTTCAGCTTTTTGGCCTTTCTGTTTCTTAGCTCTGCTTGTAAAGGCATTTACAGCTTGCCTGTTTTTTCCTTTCAACTCTTGCAGGAAAGAACGCGATCCACTGAAGCCCAAAAAGCCTCTCTCAGCCTTCTTCATTTTCTCAAAGGAGCGAAGGGAAACTCTGCTCGCAGAGAACACCAACATTCTGGAGGTAGTGGGTGGACCCTATATCATCTGAATGAAGCTTTGTCTTTGTTTGTTCATTAACATTTTTGAGTGTTGGGTAGATTGCGAAGATTGCTGGAGAGGAGTGGAAGAACATGACGGAAGAACAGCGAGGACCTTATGAAAAGGTTGATAATCTCGTTGGAGAGGCTTGCTTGTGCAGATTCTGCATCTTAATCTTCTCGAGTGCTTTTTGTTTTAATTTCTCTTGGAATCTTCTAGATTGCAAAGGAGCAGAAGGAAGAATATCTGCGACAAATGGAGCTTTACAAACAGAGGAAGGAGGAGGAAGCTGAAGCTCTTAAACAGGAAGAGGAGGAGCAGATGAAAATTCAGAAACATGAGGCACTGCAGCTACTGAAGAAGAAAGAGAAAACAGAAAATTTGATCAAGGTTTGCGAATTGTCATTGCATCACATTGAGAGCTATGGATTTTATTTATTTATTTATTTTGGGTAAAGTAAATTTTGGTTTCTTGCTTGCAGAAAACAAAAGAAAACCGACAGAAGAAAAAGAAACAAAAAGAAGAACAGAATGGGGACCCCAACAAGCCAAAGAAACCAGCTTCGTCATTCCTTCTCTTCAGGTTCCTTCTATGATACATGGTTTCATTTTGTCAAGTTTAATTGCCAAATGCAGTTGGAGCTCTTTCATTTCTAACTTAGTTTTGTATTTTTGGGTCAATGCAGCAAAGAAGCGAGGAAGAATTTGTTACAGGAAAGACCGGGCATTAACAATTCTACCCTTAATGCTCTGATTTCAGTGAAATGGAAGGAATTTAGTGAAGCTGATAAACAGATATGGAATGCTAAAGCAGCAGAGGCCATGGAGGCTTACAAAAAGGAACTGGAAGAATACAACAAATCTAGAGCAGCAACCATTGATTCAGAGCCACAAAAATGAAAGCCCATAGGAGTTTCTCATCATGTTCAAGTGATTACACGTTGAACAAGTAGTCTGCTTTTGATTTGTTTTGGTTGTTTTTGAGAAAAAAGCAATTTTCTTTTGAATCCATGTACTTGGGATTATTCCAAGAGCTTACGTTTCATCTTTGAAACTGGTTCCTGGTTAATAGAAATACTGGGATTTCAAATTGAAAAATATTCCTACTTCTGTGAACAACTCTTACATTGAATTTGAAATTTAGATTGAAAAATATTCCCCCTCTAAAAGTCTAAACACATGAGGAATGATAAGTGAAATAGTAAGAAATATAACATTTAGAAATGGGCTGTTCAAATCTAAAGAACAAGCAGAGACAAGGCCCATTAAAGGGCTCATGCTCTCCATGCAGGTAGATAGGTGAAATAGTAAGAAATACATTCAGAATTTTGTCTTCGGGAATTGTTATTCTTCAGCTTAGAAACTTTCTATCGGATTGTAGACCTCTGATCTATCTGTAATGGACTTCTATTAGACCGGATCCAATTAGACCAAATTTTGTCAAATTAACGCCCCTAGATAAAAACAGTTGAACTGAGAGTATTTTGGTAAAGTCAACTAGGGCAATTTTGAATTTGAAAAATATTTAGGGAAAAATGCCTCCATAAAGTTTGTTACCATTGCTGAAACCTCTCTCATCAAGGTTTTTATTTTTATTTTTTTATTTCTGAGGAAAGAAAAAACAAAATAATACAAACTTTATGAATTGTTCAGTCCACACCAGAAATTTGAGCTCTACCTTAGAGGTGGGATGAATCTTGACTGTGGATCGATGCCAAATCCACGGGCAGGATGCGATTTATAGACCAGAGGGGGCTGTAATTTCAGATTTCTGAGGTGGAGTGCAGTCTACTTATCTCTAAAAACAAATAGAACTTAAAAGTTGAAAAATTAACATTTTTGTCAAAAGTAATTGGCATGGGTATTTTGAAGTTAAGGGGAAGCGATTCAAAAGTAATCAACTCTTTGTCATATATTGGCCGCCCCAAATTCCGAGCATTGAGACTCTTGTTGAAATAAGCAATGGGTCCCTTCTTGTGACAGAACTTACCCTATCCCATTTCTGTTGGCATCACACTCCAGGGTGAAGGGTCTCGTGAAATCATCAATTTCAGTTCTTGAAATGCTTGATCCGCTTCTTAATTCCACCTCCAGGCTCCCTTCTTTAACAGATTCGTGAGTGATTTGGCCAGGTTACCGTAATTCTGCATGAATTTACGATAATACCTAGTTAAGCCCAGAAATCCTCTTAGTTCTGATATGGTTCGTGGGGTAGGTCAGTCCTGGACGCAGCTCACCTTAGCGGGGTCAACCGCTACCACTTGCTGTGTTATCACATGTCCTAGATAGTCCACCTGTGCTACCCCGAATCTGCACTTGCTTCTCTTGGCATACAACTGGTGGCATCATAGGCGGTTAAGTACTTCCTGAAGGTGATTCCCATGCTCCTCTACACTTTTACTGTAAACAAGATGTCATCTAAAAAAACCAGCACTGTCCACCTCAATAGGTCTTGAAATATCTCATTCATCAAGGCCTGGAAGGTTGAGGGGGCATTAGTGAGACCAAACTACATCATTAGGAACTCAGAATGTCCTTGATGAGTTCTAAAAGCTGTTTTGTGTATGTCTTCCTCTCTGACCCACACCTGGTGGTAGTCGGACCTAAGGTCCAGTTTCGAGAAAATGGTGGCTCCATATCATTCATTTAACAGATCGTCTATGATAGGCATGGGGTATTTATCCTTGACCATAAGGTCATTGATTTTTCGGTAGTCTATACATAACCTCCATCCCCGTCCTTCTTGATTAATAGAACTGGGGAAGCAAACAGGCTGTGACTGGGTCGGATCATAGCTTTGGTCAGGAGTTCCTTGATAACCTTCTCAATTTCTCCCTTCATGAAGTGAGGATGCCGAGAAGGCTTCTGACAGACGGGTTGGGCTCCTTTGATCAGCAGGATAGCATGGTTGACCGGGTGGTGTGGGGGTAACCCAGCCGGCTCTTCAAATACATTAGCATTCTCTTCTAACAGTTGTACTAGAGAGGGCTATTCGCAGATTGGAACTGGGTTTGCCTTCCTCCTTCCTCGGGTTGAGCTGCACAAGGTATACCGAGCAGGCTCTATTCAGATCCCTCCGAACTCTCTTCTCATCCACCACCTCTGGTTCTTTCTTCTGTAACCCGTGCAGCAATCTCAGCTCGCCTTTATCAAGGAAGCTCATCGTCAACTTGGAGAAATTCCAAGTGACATCCCCAATGTCTGCAACCATTGAGCCCCCAATATGGCATCAAACCCGGGGAGGTCAAGTAAGTAAAAATCGGACTGAAACAGGACGCCCTGAGACTTAATATTGATTCCCTCACACTTACCACTTCCAGTGAGCTTTTCTCCACTGGCAACAGTCACAGAGAATTGGGTGTCCTCCAATACTGGGGCCTGAACCTTGTGTGCCACTCTGGGATCCAGAAAATTGTGAGATAAACCGCTGTCCACGAGCACAATGACTAGGTAGGAATTGATTGTCCCTTGGATACGCATGGTTTGGGGGTTGTCTGTACCGTTGATAGCATGCAGAGAGGTCTCTGCCTTTGTCTCCAGTCCTTCTTCATCGTCCTCTCCTTCAATGTCATCCGGGTCAGCCAAGATCTAGAACAGTTTCTACTGTTTACAGCGATGCCCTGACACGTACCTTTCATCACAGTTGAAACACAACCCCTTTTCCCTTCGTTCCTTGGCTTTGACAGGGGTTAGTCTCCGAATTTCCGGCGGAATGGGCTTCTTTCCCTCAATGAGAGACCTTGGTGCTAAAGTTCTAAGGGGTGGTCAGCTTTTGGGTAACTCCACCTGCGCCGCTCTTCTACATGCGTTTCATTCTTCCTCCTCCAGTAAGGCCGGCCGGAAAGCCTTGCTTAAGGTCTTGGGTTCCAGCAATTCACGGGCAATTTATCCAAATATTCAAGAGAGAATGACTGATCAGTCCAGATCAGAATTTTTGAAACCCACTGTACAGGAGGATAAATCCTGACGATATATTGATGCCAAATTCACGGGCAGGATGCAGTTTACATAGGGGGCTACTAATATGGGGACTGTCATGAATTCTCACCATCCAAATCTTTAATGTGCTTATTATTATCAGTAGTCAGTACACGTAAAGTTTTTATCTTTGGTAGGCAAATAGAGTAAATGTAAGTGGGCCATCAAATGTAAATGGGCCTTCAGAAATAAGGTTTATTGGAAAAAGAGTTGGTTCCTTGTGAAATGAAATGTGGTTCATATTATCACAGTCCTTGAATGTTGGTGCCCATGTCGGTGGTCGATCTTCATTCATTCTTCCCCGGTGAATGATGATGCTACGTTTGTTTTGCGTTACCCCCGGTAATGTGTTCACCAATACTCTCTCAATGGACCCCATTGTAGCAGCGGCCCAACACGGAATTATCGCAATTCCGTAGGATCGACCCACTTAATTCGTAATGGATACCGGCTTGCTTGCTTAGTAAAGTTTCTCCTGCGTGGATCAAATCTGACTTTTGGGCTAGCGGAAGAGACACCCAACCAAATGGACCTAATATTTAGGTTCCGTAAAATCCATCCGGTACATCACATGGATAAAGAGATGGAGTATGGAGCCCCACCGATCCGTTTTAGCATCGAATGAGATTATGAGAGGCAAATGCATCTTCATTTATAAAAGCTAAGACCATCATATCGTGCTGGGCTGCTGGGCTCCTCCAGACTCCAGTCCAGTCCACCTCATCGTGTTGCTAGGGACACACGCATATGGAACACGTTATATTCCTTCCCACCAAAATCATCATGAAATTTCTGGAACAGTAGGTGGATTGCTAGTTTAGATTTTGCCTTTATTAATAATAAGCCCTTTACTAATCTTTCATCACTACAATTGATCCACTGCAAACTTTTACTTATAGTTCGAAAAGTACTCAGAGGTTAGAGGTTGTAGATGTGCCTAACCTTGGTCTTGTCGTTTACTTCTAAATTATTACTGAATTTAACACTAGATTTTGATGATTTTATGGAACTGAATTATGTCTCATCAAGAATTAAAGCAATGTGACAATGTGAATTTTTACAAAGCAATGTCATCAAGAAAAGCAATCTTCATCAAGAATGATGAAGAATTTTTAATTTATAAAGAAAAAAAAAAAGAGAAGTTAACAGAACTGAATGGGGCCTTGTTTAGTTTTATTGACAATGTGACAAAATTCCTGTTGCCTGTTTTGACAGCCAAAGTTTTCCCCACATTGTGCGTTACAGACAAGGTTGGTTCCTAATTCTTATCTCCCCTTCTACATATATAGTACAATCATCATCTCTTCCTCCCAAACTCAGAAAATATATGGAGAAAGTTGATGAAGAAGAAAAGAAGAGTCCAGTTTGGAATTGTGGTAGCTCTCTATATGATTCATTCGAGCTCAATGCATTTAAACGTCAGCTCGACTTGGCCATCACCTCCACGTCTCATTTCTCTGATCCTCTACCACCCCAGCCACAGCCAGAACTGGTGTCCAAGAGATCTTCCAACATCTCTCGGTTCCTTCACAAACTTCGCTCAGTTTTTCGATCAAAACCAACTTCTAACAGCATATCAGCTTGTTTCAAGTAGTTGAGATGGTCGCTTAGCGTCCCTCCAAATGCAGAGACCTGCGTTACTGGAGACTCTATGTGGTAAAGTCAGAGAATGTCGATCACGTGCACCCTGCTCCATCGATCCCCACCCTTTGATGATTTGGAGTTCAACGCTTTACATCAAGTACTACCATTTGTATTTCCTGTGTTCGAAATATTCTCAAAATCTCAAGGTACTTTTTTTTTTTGATTAATCAATCAGATTCCCGTGTACATATTCCATCTTATGTTTGTGTGTGTGGTTATGTTTAATTCTGTGTAGGAAATTAATAATTATTAAGAATGCGTTCCCTAAGATTAAGGTGTGATTTATTTTAATTTCATCCCTACTACACTATCTATTGGCTAGGATCAACCTCTGCATTTTATGGGCTACGGCCCACCCATCAGGCAACTTCAATCTGACAGTCTAAATCAATTGTTATGTGAAAAAATTCCTTCCTTTCCTTTTAATTTTTTTCTGGATTTTTAGGAGAAAATCTTCTTGAATGGGAAATAATAATAATAAAAGAATACAAGTTGATCTTAAATTGTAGAGGTACTTTCTGCAATTATTTAGGCTTAGTTCAGAACAAGTACAAATACAAATATGTAAAGAACAAATGCAATACCATCATATAAGGCTTACCACTTAATTTCTAACTGCATTACTATTAATGAAATGAAAGGGATATAAGATCTTGGGATAGACCAAAAATGATATGGATAGAAGTAGTACAATAATTTAACTATGGATATGACATTAAATAGAACGGATTGTTGAAACAAAATTCATGTAGCTTATCCCATGTTGTAAGGATAAGGTATGGATGATGATGATTATTGAAGAAAAGCATAGGACTGTTATTTTCAATAATTTAACCATGGATATGACATTAAATAGAATGGATTGGTGAAACAAAATTCATGTAGCTGATCCCATGTTGTAGGGATAAGGTATGGATGATGACGATTATTGAAGAAATGCATAAGACTGCTATTTTCAATAATTTAACCATGGATATGACATTAAATAGAACGGATTGGTGAAACAAAATTCATGTACCTGATCCCATGTTGTAGGGATAAGGTATGGATGATGACGAATATTGAAGAAAAGCACGGGACTGCTATTTTCAATGTTGGTAACAAAATAAATCTATAAAATATTAGGTCCTGCTCAGTTCATACTTTATAGCTTATAAAAACAAGTTCAGCAACCCCACACAACCCTCATAGCCCATACAGCTGTGCATTGGAAACATCTCCATACTTCATGTTTTTAGTCAAATGCACATCTGCGCCCCACAACGTCTCACAGCACATCCACACCATGTATTGGAAACATTTACTGATGATGACATCATCATTTCTAATAATGTTCCCAATACATGGCAGGGATGTGTTGTGGGGCGCCCCCACTGCAACACGGCTGTAAAGGCTGTAAGGACATTTTGAGGATGAAATCCAGATTCTATAAAAAGCAATAAGAGGCAAGTGGTTGCCTCCTTATTTCCCAGTAAAACCGGGACCCAAAGGGCATTCCAGTATTTACTCGGGTCTGAGTCTTAAAACACTGCTCAAAGGCAAATTTGTCAATCCAATCTTTTTCTAAGCCAAATTTTGTTGATCCAATTTGGAAAAATTCCCCGTGATTTTTTGATAAATACCACCTAATTATTCATCGGTACTTCTATTTCTATATACTGGTTGATTGGTAGACTTGATCATTCGCTTTTCAACGGAAAATGTCTAGGTCTGAGCCCAATGTATGTTATGTAATATTTTAGTTTTATTTATATTTTATTACTTGTTCCTATCCAATCTCAGATTTCATACATCGACCTTCTAAAAAAATTGTACATCAAAAATATTGTTGCCCAAGATACAATTATACACCTAAATTCAAAAAAAAAAAAAAAAGACCACACACAAATACAAAAGGCAAAATAGTAATATAAATTATTACCTAATACTTATTACTAATATATATATTTATTATTTATACTATTGTTGGGCCAGACTTACTTAACAAGTAAGCCCAGCCCCAAAAAAAGAACCAGGCTGGGTCTTCAAGTCCCTGGGCCTCAAAATGGGCCTAAAACGGGTCAGGCCAGGCAAGCTTGTGCGGCTGCTCGGCTTATGATCAATAATTGGTTACAAGTTTTTCTAGAATTATAGTCGAACTCTAAAAAATAAAACATAAAATATCAATTTATTTATTTATTAGAATAATAATTGATTTTCCTCGTAAAAATAAACATTAAAAGCTTGCTTTATCATCTCTCTTCAAATTCCAAACAAAAAATTGTTGAATAACTATGATTTAATGGGCCGAAATACTAGAAAAAAAAAATACACTTGCTTTACAAGAGAAAGGGAGGTTTCTGATTCGCTGAATCCTGATCTTCTCCTCTGAACAAGGAAAAGTGGAATGGAAAGTTGGGGTTGCTAATGGGCCTGGGCCCAAGCTATTCTCCCAAAATGCATTTGGCACAACCCAGTTTGCATGGTTCGGATTTGCTTTCACTCAGCGTGTAAGAAACGCAAGCAAACGCTAGAAGTGTAGAACCTTTAAGCATTCAAAACATTTGTCCATCATTATCGCAATCCAAAGTGTTTTTCTCAATTACGTAACTTGTTGATTGACACTTACAGGTTTGCTCTCAATGTCAAAGGGTGTTCTAGAATATATATATATATTATAGTTTATTAATTAGAAACACAAGAATTGAAGACCCGGGTCCAGATCTATTGGTCTATTCCTAAATTCCTAATAGAGCAGGCGCCATTGCATCAATGCACAGGATCTCCATCAGACTCCTCATAGATTTCTCTTCGTACCAACCTCACAACACATTTCAGCCACATAACGACAATATCTCCTATATTTGTGTGTTGTTATTCATAGAGAGATGCTTCTAATAAGATTTTTTAAATCAAATCAGACAGGGAACTGTATTAAGGTCTGGTTCTTGGATCGAACTGTCCAATTTTTGAATTGAATGAATGGTTCATTCTGAAAAAATAAAAAATAATAAAAAAGTAAAAAAATGGCCAAAAACCATTGTTCGAATAGACTGTTCAACGATTTGATCGCCCAAATCAACGGTTTACTGACCAAATCAATGGTTTTTGGCCAAAAAACGGTTCTGAGCTGAAACAGAACCAGTCAGGTGACCGATTCTCAATTTTCTGGTCTGACCATCCAATCTAATCCAGTTTTGAAAACATTGGTTCCCAATATATGGTGAGATGTTCTATGTGGTATTGATGTCAGAGTGAAATGAATTCTACGAGGAGCAAATCTCAATTCCAGAAAAGGAGGAGGAACCAACCACATCCTCTCATCCACCAAAGATTAGTTTTAGAAGCTAAACAAGGTGCCTAGAGGACCTATTGACATAACATAGTCCATAGAAAGATAAAAGAGACACCGCATCATCCATCAAAAAATCACAAGACCAAGCAAAAGACGAAAAAACTCCATTTAAGGCTGAGACGACCAAGGAATAATTTCTCATTTATGCTTACAATTTGATTCCAACATAGGCCAACAAAATGATGCTTTTAGAAGAAAAAAAAAAGCATATATTCTCTTTTTTGATTGATAAGAATATATTCTCTTAGGTTTGTGGAATGTCATGAAATAGGATGGTGAAGCGGTTGGAATACATATCTCAATTTTTGAAATATGGAATCTCACCATTTTGGTGGGAAATAAGTGGGAATTATGGTGAAACTTGTTTCAAATTTAATTGGAAAAAGTACACACCTTTGTAGTATTTTTAAGAGTTAATATAAGATTCATGACTGATTAAAAAATTATTAATCAATTAAAAATAACTGAATAATTAATAATAAAACATTAAAATTATTAATTAAGTTATAACCATTAATAAAATAAAATATTAATTAATGATAATAAGGAATAATATAAAAATGATAAATGTATTAATAATTAACAACAAAATGGTTATTGGTTAATTAACTAATTAATTAATGAATAGTTAAATAATTTTTATTATAAATTTAATTAATAGTTAAAGAAAAAGATAAACAAGTGCTAATTAATTAAAAATAATTAATAATACTAAATAAAATTAGTAATTATTTCATAATAAATATTAATAAACTAACAATTGCACATCTCCATAAACCTTTCCCCCTCTTATTTTTAGAGAATTCAATTAATATTGAAAGAAGAGGAAGAATAGAGGAGCTAGTGACTGGTCTTACTTCATTGAAGATGGCAGTCGGCAGTGGCTAACTTGGATGGACGAAGGTCTATGAAATGTTAAGGACTTGCTCGATTAGGGCTTTGGATTGAAGTGGAATTTTTTTTGTCTAATAAATATAGGAAGCGAAATGGAAATCGCATTCAGGGGGCTGGAATTATCATCCCCCATATAGGGCAATCTTATTCCACCTAGAATGGGAATGAGAATCCTATTCCTCCATATATCAGCAGGCGTTGTCTATTCCTGCAAACCTAACGGACCTTTATACTTTATATGTTATACCTCTATTTCAAATCTTTACTGAAAAATGTAAAATATACAAACAATGAGGATTTGGAAATAATGGGATTGGTTTACACCTTAATCGACCATACCTTAGCAAAATTTGGGTGTAATATCCACAGCTTTCAAAACCGGACCGGACCGGACAGTCGGACCAGAAAACTAGGAACTGATCACCTGATCAGTTTCGTTTTTCTCCAAAACCGTTTTTTCCCTCAAAACTGTTGATTTTGGTCAACAAACCACTGAACCGACTGATTAATCGTTCGAACGATTTTGAGCATTTTCCATTTTTTTTAATTTTTAATTTTTATTTTTATTATTTTTTTGTCAAAATGGGCTAGCCGTTCAGGTTGAACGGTTGGACCGTTCGAACTGGTAACTGGACCCCTGACCAGTTCGTTTTAAAAATCATGGTAATATCTCTAGAATATTGACTTGGTCTACACCTCCTTATTTTCTCAGGCCTGTATTTATGAAGGATTTGATGCAATGAATTAACCTACTAGCTTTTCCTTCCAAAAAAAAAGAATGGGATAAGTTAAAAAATACTGAATTAATGTATGTATTCTTAAAACATGAAAGAATGCTTTACCAAAAAAAATGAAAAATTATCCTATCGTTACATCTCACCAAATTTTCTTTTCCATTGTATTTTCTTTCCAGAAATTGAAATTTTCATGTACATTTTTTTATGTGGCATTTATGTCTTTTGATTCTTTTAGCAAAAACTCCCAATCAGTACCCTGTACTTTGGACCTAGTGCCACTTTGGTTTCCAAATTTTAAAATGCGGCAATTCAGTACCTAAACTTTCAAAACGTGTCAATTTAGTACCTACCATTAACCAGCTGTTAACTAGCCATTAAGTGGCATTTGAAAAAAACACAAATGCCCATCAAGTGTCATCTAATTTTCTTTATCAACCATCCAAACGTTGACAATAAATTAACAATCCCAAATTCTTGCTTCTTCTATTCAAGAAAATTGGGGGCATGTCTTAATAGACATTATGAACCCCAACTTTCTTGAATAAAAGAGGCAATGATTTAGGATCGTTAATTTTTTGTCAATGTTTGAGTCATTGATAAAGAAAATTAAAAAGGCATTTGTTTTTTTCAAAGGAATTTAATGAATGATTAACAATAGGTACTAAATTGACATGTTTTAAAAATTTGTATACTGAATTATCGCATTTTAATATTCAAGGCCAAAGTGGCACTTAACCCGAAGTACAGCTACTAATCGAAAATTTTCCCTTTTTTCTTTATTCGGACAGAAAATATGGTTGATTTCAGTTCACAGTCTAAACGTCTGGACTGGACTTCCTGGGTTTTCTCTTTAGTATTTAGAAAATAGATGATGGATTGGTGGTATTGGCAATAAAGCTTAAATTTCAGGAAATAAGCATCTTCTATATTTGCTAGAGGTGGGTAACCCCTTGTGGGCTTGGTAGTGCAATTCCATTGTTCTAATATAAATAAATGGATCCTTTAAATGCTTAGATCTTTACTACTTGGTGCATGTGCAAGTCATTGGATTCTTTTTCAAGGGAACAATTTTAGATCCTTTAAATCACATGCCCAGCTTTCCCAAAGCTTTGGTCCTTGGTAACTGCATAAGATTGTCGGTTCTCAGGTATGTTGAATTGTGAAGGTTATGTATGTGGGATTTGGGGGAGTTAACTTCGGCGCCCCACAGCACATTGCAAACATCTGAAGATGTCCCCATGCATGCTGCGATATGCACGTGGCCTAGGGAGTTCAGATCTTCTACCAATAAAACATTTTTCTATTAATTTCATTTAACACCGCACATCTTACCATAAGACTGAGATCTACCATAAAAGTGAGACTCACCATGTACGAGATACACGGTGTGAGATCATATTAGTAAAGAATTGGAACATATTTTGTTGACAGGGGATCCGGACTTGCATGTGGGGCGTTGATGTGATCTCGATTTGGGGTAAAGCCAGGCCAATTATGTCCTCTAATATAATTATTTTGGATTTTGTTGAATATTAATAGAATTTAAGGTAGCCGCCCCTTGCTTAAATTGACAACAGATTAGATAGAATTAATTGACAATAGACTACTCATTGTTTGGGTTCTATCACATGGATTTTACGCACCACCTAAAAAAGTTGGTCTGGAAAATCAAATCTCACATTATGCATTGACAACATCTCCCATGAATAAAAACATACAAGTGCATGGTATGTTTGAGGAGTAGATCTGGACTCTCATGGGACGCGATCCTCTATATTTTCTTCTCGGTTCATCTCAATGCCCTCCCATTCAAGAGGGGACACCTGTCCATATACCAACCTCACTCCCAGATCTGTATCTGCTCCTCACACTAATTTTATAGTATATTCCAATCACACATTGGAATGGGAGGGCATTGAGATCTGTATCTGCTGAAACTATTGCATCTGGGCCTGCATGGCCCGCATGGACTGCACCAAGTTGTCAAGTTGGCTCTAGCTTGTCATCGGAGGGACAACAGTTTGTTCAGCAAAGGTTGTCTCAACGGAGGGGGGAAGGGGAACACTCACAGGCGCCACTGCTCGTGGCACGTTCAGGCTAGGGACTCCGTCCAATGAAAGGGGAATGGTGAACTGCCCAATGCAGACCACGGGGGCCTAGAGCTATCCCCGGCGATGTCCATCTCCATGCTACGTCCGGCATTGCTTGAAGAAGCCATGGGTGCTAAATTTTCAGAAAAGAAGGAACTGTGAAAGTTTAGAGGGAGGCTTTTAGAAGCGTTTCCCACATACAACGCCAAATGATGGAGCGCAATCCGGTCACTCCTACCTGGCACTTGCGTGGCTCCTGAAAGGTACCTGAGATGGAGAAGATGAAGAGTCCTCGGGGGCTTACCCGGCGGGAACACTCCGACGCTTAAGTTAGAGTTCTGTGAAAGATGCAAAGAGAGGAAGAAAGCTAAGAGTGCAGATAGCGCGAGTATATGGAAGTTACCTCTGTCCTTTGGGATTGGGCTACTTATAACAGAACTCTGTCGAATCAGGCCCACCTGCCTCTGACAGGGCAGGTATAACCGCCACTGTCGTCCTGCCGTAGCCGTTACAACCAGGGCTAAGGTGGCACATGTGGGGCCGTCCTTGCAGGGTACGTACCTGTCAGGTGTAAGACACCTTCTAAAGGTGGCGAGCACGACACTGTCTGACGAGAGAAGTGGGTGCAGTCTCCAAGTTTGTTGGGTATGGTGGTCAGACAGGAGGCCTTCCTGTGATGTGCCGAACTGCTCTTCTGCGAGCTACCCTATACCGAGCTACCCTGCAAGTGGCGAGCTGCCTGTGGCAAACTACACCGAGCTGTCTGGCCCGAGGTGTCTCTACCTCGGGGGTATCTAGAGGCGGATCATGGTGTTCCTATTTCAGAGTGGCCTAAAATCCACTAGGAGGAGCTCAGGCATTAAAAAAGGTCAGGGGGACCCGAGCTCGGAGGTAGCTCGGAGTGCCTCAGCCTTGGGAAGGAGGTGCAAGCCAGGCGGCTCTCGACGAATAGCCTAACTCGCTGAGTTGCCAGACTCAGCTCGGTGAGCCCTTCCCACCGAGTTACGATTGCGCTTGCTGTGCTGTCACACTGAGTCATCGCTTGAACAAAATCACACCCACATGTATCCGTGCTACGAGGTCGGGCCAAATCACCCTCCATCAGAAACTACTCATATTAACTGTAGCAAATATGCTTAGTTGTCATTTACTCCTCTTTAGGCTGATCAAAAGAGAAAGTGTAACTAGTTAACGTTTTTAGCCTATTCAATTCCAGTTAAATACAGTGTATGTTTATGCCTAGGTGTATGTGTATATATAACTATTTAAGTCCGAACCCATCTAATTTAAACAATCATGACTGTCAAGATCTCCCCAATCTCATTTAGATAGTGAACCAACTGCTAGAAGCCACTTCCTTGATGGCCAAAGGGGAGGGAGACTCAAGACCATTTGGTGATAAAGCAGCAAAAAGAAGAGACATAATTTCATTTTTGATGGAATTAGCGCCACCTGCTACAGGGCTATTAATTAAAGGGATAAGTGGGCTGCATCCTAGGAGTGGAATGAACTATAAAAACCCTTTAATTAAAATCTTAAATGGTACTATCATCAGCAGGCTCGGGATTTAGAACATTTACCAAACTGTAAATTTCTTGTTTAATCTATTTCAAATCTAAGTAGTAGATCAGGATTTTAAGCCATGGGGGAAGGGGGGGATACATTCCATAAAGTTTAACTAGTTTGGCTAACAGACTGAAACATCTTACTAGAAACACTATCCTTTTTCCTAAGAATAAAATAAAATTTGGTGTTTGTTTTTCTATGTTGAACTCAGAATATGGTCCCTCTAAAACACACACACATATATATATATATCTCTATTGTAGAATTTAAAACTCTAATGCACTTCAGATGATCAAAACAACTCCACATAGCAAACATTCACAATGCAGCAAAATAACACCTTTGCGGCCATTCACCCAAACCCTCTACCCTCTACCCTCTACCCAATAAAAAGAGTTTTAACTCATTTACATACACCCAATACTCTATTCAGTGGAAAACAACAAATTAGATCCACCAAATAAACAAAATATCAGAACCAATAGTTCTATCAATACACAAGTTCAATGATCCAACATAATAGACCTAACCATGAAATCTAGATCCACTGGGTAACCTTCCAAGGTGATAAATTGCGGGCAGGTTACATTGCACCCCATTTATAAAGAAAATATAAGTTGATGTTTTTAAACTTCATGGTAATATTGGGAAAAGATACCATTGATGATGTTATGTGACTCTTGTTATTACATAATTATATCGTTTATTTTACTAGTATTTGACTTTCAAAGGAACTTTAACAATTGAATTCAAGCATAACCACCTCTTGATATTTTGAGAGTTAATGGCAATATATATAATCACCTCTTTATGTGTTTGCTATGTTTCTTATGTTACAGGAAGACTTGGCATTAAAGAATGTAGTAGAAATCTATGACAAACCTACAACAAACTCGTGGACTATACGTTGATTTCTTGAATTCAACTTTTCTCATTTAGGATTAGGCTTTATCCCATCTTCTTGGCAGGTTTTGGGATATATTTTTGAAGCAATTAAGCGTCAAACTTCTAAGTTGATAGTAACCATAGCCAACCCTATTCTTTGCTTTGCATGGTTAATGCATATAAAAATTATATCTATTGTCCCATCAAATTCTTATCACTTAGAGAGCTTTGAATTTGGTGTTCGATTTTGATAAGATTGCCTTGTTAAACTCCTAATTAAGAGGCTTCCTAATTTTCCTGATTTTCTAATTACATATAAATTCAGTTGGACATGTGCATATAACAAGGGGCTCAGGCTAATTAAAACCTTAACCCTAAACCAAAGCTCAGCTCAAGTTCAACTGAAATTTCACCTTGCTTGAAGCCCAACTAGAGTTCAGCTAAGCGTTCACCCCAACATGCTTGAAGCCTAACTAGAACTCAGCTAAGCTTCCACCCCAACATGCTTGAAACCCAACTAGAGCTCGACTCAAGTTTTTACCTTGCTTGAAGCCCAACATGCTAGATCCAACCTACGAAAAATCTTAACAAGGTCATGTCAGGTTGTGTTAAAATTTAGTTCAACTCTAATGATTTTTCTACAAAACAAACATAGGAAAAGTAATTTTCCCATTATTTCCCTTGCACAACCAAACGATGGAAAATAAAAATTTCACACTTTTTTATTCATGTTCTCATCCCATCACATCAAAATCTTCCCACAAATCAAATGGAGCATTAGGCTGTTAATAGAGTCGAAATCAATGGAAATATGTTATCCATCAATTCTCTTTGTGATGTAATCAAGTACTATCCTATGAATTCAAGGATTATAGAGGTTCCAATAACAATGAGTATGCTAAAGAAGAGAACCCTTGGAGATGTATCCTCGCTCTCTTGTTCATTGCATGTGAGAGGTGGGGTAACTTTTCAAATAAAGTTAAAGAAAGGCAAAGGGAGCATAGTGTGTCAATATTGGGCTTAAGAAAAATTCAGCTACACTAAATGTCATATGAAAATGGCCCTAACTTGAATTACTAGCACAGGAGTCTTTGTCCGATGAGTCTTAGCGCCTATTTGGTATCACTTATTTTAGGTACTTAAAGTAAGTAGTGGGACCACGCAATGAGTGGCAAATAAGCACTTATTTGCATTTGGTTAAACAGGAGCAAATAAGTGCTTGTTTTCAAAATAAGTACTTGAAAAAAGGCAACTTAGGGGCCACTTATTTTAAGCACTCTTTCAATAAGCACTTGGGGCAAAACAGTTCCATTGTTTTTTTCAAAATCCCATCAAATGTCTTCTCCATGTGAGTTCCAACACGAACCAGCAATGGTGACACACAACTCTATGGAGAGAAGTCGTTCTCAGTACATGAATCTCCACCCTTTTTCTCCATTTTGGGCAATTATTCATGATTATAATTGTCATTTTCACAAATATAAGTACTTAAAATAAGTTTAAGGTTGCATTTGAATGTGGTTTAAAAGTACACTTACACCGATGGAGTTGTACACTGATCGGTTTAAAATTATGTTCCGTTGTAAATGGAAAGTGGGATTATCAATGTAAATGTTTACATCGTTTTTATTGAAGTTGTAGTTTACATCATTTTTTGGTGTTAAATAAGACTTCATCCAAATGGCTACAAAACCGGACTGGAGTGTTTAATTACACAGGTCCGATATTTACACCGCAAATAAACACAACTTAAGTGATTTGAGAAAGGACCTACCGAACACTAATAAGTACTTATTTAAATAAGTACTTAAAGATAAATATATATTATTATAAAAAGTACAAATGAGGGTGTGGAACTTTCATTGACTAAAATGTACATATTTGTGCATTTAGTCAATCTCTAATTATGAGGGTTGAAAATGTAATTTCAATTAATACTTTTCACCTCGTTTAATCCCTTCTCATTATGTCTTATATTTAAGGTATTAACTCACATTCTCTCTTATTAAATCTTATATTTAAGTAAATGCTACTAATTAGATCTATCTCCAATACTTTTAACAATATAAACACACACACACACACATTTTAACCCCCCTAAAGTTTCTAGTTGTTGATGAAACCTCTCTTGAAGTTTAGTAATTACAATTACATCCCTTGAACTTTCTGATATAGTTGCATGTGTAGATCCCCTTGTAGCTTTGTTAGAATCTTCTAATAAGAAGCATAAAAAAGACAAAATGCCCATGTAGTTACTTTTGACCGAAATCTTTATTTTCCAAATTTTCTCTATATATGAATCGCTTGCCCAAATCCTTCCAATCTCTTTTTCTGAAATTGATTTAAAATTTGCCCTTCTTATCTAGGACTGTCAATAATACTCGAAAATCCGATTTCGAAATCAAGATTCGGCATAATTGAATCGAATTCGAATATCTAATTAGTCAAATTCAGATATCTTATTCATATCGATTAGCTAATTGGATTTGAATTCGGATATGACATGATTCAATTCGATAAATATCCAAACCCGAACAACTATTTAATTCTTATATATAATATATAAAATATTTAAATATTTTATATAATTTATCTATATAATAATTAAATTGCATAAATAATTTATGTGTTTATATACTTTATATAAATAAAATATTTATTTTATATATTAATTTACTACCTAAAATAATTAATTGGTCAAATTCGAAACGAATCAAATATTCAAATATTTAATCGAATTCGAATTCGAATATTAATTTTTCAATATCCGTTGGATATCAAATTGAATTCGGATATCAAATTTTCTAATCGAATTCAAATTCGAATATTGCCTTATTTGATTTGAATTCAATATGTTTACACCCCTATTCATATCAACCATTCAAAGGAAAAATTGCAACTTTAAATTCTCTATTTTTTGTTGTTTATAAAATTTGTATTGCTTTTCTATAGAAACCAACCTTAATAATAACTGCAAGGGTATTTTGGACCTTTTTGTGCCTCTTTTGGAAGATTCTAAAAAAAGGGGTCTACTTGCAATTGTATCAAAGAGTTCAAGGGAGGTGATTACAATTATCAAACTTCAAGGGAGGTTTCATCAATTTACCCTCAAAACTTACTCAAAAACAAAACCACTCTTTATCTAAGTAATTGGTTCCGTTTATGTTTATTGAATAAACGTTGGTACTTTATTTGTTGGTAAAACCGAAAAATGCAGTAATTGCAACTGTTCATGAGAACTAGGCGCCACTAGGTGCCACTTCAGTGAAATAATGAATAAACGCCTGGCCGCTTGTGGAAGCTTTAAAAAATAACTTCTACAAAAGGTTGGCATGCACATAAACCAAAGTTCACTTTTTACATTTTCGATGTATGCAAAGACTCTGGATCTCCTGCCCACGCCTACCCACAATACACCACCCCCCGTGAATTGGGAACATCTCCCCCTGCATAATACTATGCTGAGGATGAGATGTTCTCCATGTGTGGCTGCGATAAACGTGGGCAGGGTTCTCATGGGTAGGAGATCCGGGCTCGTATGCAGAAGTGCAAGAGAGAGAAAATGTTGAGATGGTGCCTATGTGACACCATCAATAAACCTTTACTAAATAATCGTAAACGGAACCAAACACCCTGTAAGCTATTCAACCATTAGAATCAAATTGGTCAAACTATGAAATCATAGTTAATAAAAATTTTAAATAAAATACATATAGAAAATTACAAACATATAGGAAAATTAGACACATTTATGATATTTTTATTTAATCAAATTAAAAAAATAAGTGTGATAAACAAGAATTATTTTATTGATGATGAAAATGAAATACATAATCTAAAACTAACCAAAAATGAAATTATTTTCCTATTTGGCAAAGATCAATAGTTCAAATTTTGGGTCAAATGTGTCAACCTTTAATGTCATAATTAAATAATAAAAATTAATAAAACATAAAAACACAAAAATGAAAAAAATAAATAAATTTTACAAAAAGCATTTAGGCACATGTGTAGTATCAATATTTATCATATTAAACAAAAAAAAAGTGTACATAATATAATTATTTTTATGCATATAGAAATAAAATAGTTATAGATAAAATTAAATACATCTATAAATCTATATTTGCACTACTATTAAAAATATGAAAAAAATTATGGAACATTCTTTTGACTAAAATGCCCATCATTTGAATTTAATCCCTATTTAATTGTGAGGTTTAAAATATAATTTGAATTACTACTTTTCACATCATTCAATTCCATATCTTTATATCTTACATTTTTTTGATAAATGAACAAAAAAGATACAATAAAAACTAAAAAGATCAAACATCATGAAAAGAAGATTTTAGGCTTGTAAATGATACCCAAAACTTTGCAGCACAATATGAGATGTTTACATAATTGGATTCAGATTTTGCAATTTGCATCCGATTAATAACAAAAAATATAAAATATAAAAAAAATACATAAATTTTATAAAAAAATTGGATATATTATTATGATCATTATCATCATCTAGTATTTATGAAATAAGTATTTATTTTTCTACCCGTTTATTTGCAAAATATAGCCTTGGTACATCTTGAAAAGAGATAAGAGGTTTCGTATCTTTGAGACACGTTGAGGGAGATTTAAGTCTTTTAAACTTGTTGTTTATAGCAAAAAAAAAAAAAAAAAGGTCTTTTGCCCTTGTATTTAATAGGGAGAGAAATGACAATATTTGTTTTAGAATTTTTTTTCTTTTTAATTTGTATGGGATTCACTTACTAATAGGATGTGGATTGCTATTTTTAACTTGTATTTAATAGGGAGATAGTAAATGGAAAAATTGGAAATATTTCACAATTATTGCTATTAATGATGGTAATTAATGGGCTCAATTTGAAAATTGAAAAGACCATAATAAATAGGGCATAAAAAAGTGGCTAAAAGCATAACGAGTAAGAAATGGGATTTAATGAAATGAATCGGTCCAATTAATGAAGACTTATTACACTTGAATTTAAAACAATGCATATGTATCCACCGACTGCTATTATCACAGTACAAATAAAAGACATTGTAACCGGTGAAATTGTGTCAATATCAAATCATTCCACTTCCACCGGTTTTAGATTATATGATATACTCTCTGTAAGAAAAGTATCGTATCAATGGTGATGGTTAATATAAATGTTAGTTGTTAGGAATCGTGTCCCATGCAGATGTTCTTGACAGGAAAGGGAAAGAAGGAAGATTCCAGTCCGACGGTTTTGGTTGAGCTAGATCCTCTGTGGTGCATATACTGCGTAAAACTACTCCAGAGAGATCCTAGTCCGCCGGCTCTGGTTGTGAAACCTCACTGAACGATCCCTGAATTCTTTTAGATCATGCTGACGGCATCATATGGCAATAAATGGGGGTTTATGTTTTTTCCATAAAAAGAGTTAAAGAAACCAACAACCAATCAACAATCATGGAAGGAGGTGGTGATATGATTACACAGGGCTTACGTTAGAATTGACATCATCGTTACTCTCCGCGCAGCGCCACACCAGTGGGTCCGGCGACTCCTGATTTTTCTGTTTTTTTTTGTGACTCCGGTCCAGTCTGGTGAGGTTCAGAGTTCAGGTGAGCTTTCAGCCTTCAGAGTTCAGCCATCGTCATACGTCACGCACCCCTAATCTAATATTATAATATTATCAAGAAAAGAAAAAGTCCTTGATTCCAATTGTGCGGTTTCAATCTGCTCCCCACTTTAGGCACGACGTTCCCTTTGAATCATTGATTCACAATCACGGAGACCTATCAAACTTAGCATTCTAGAAGCCTACCCATTTTTAAAGTAGGCCCACCCAGGCCCAGAACTAAACTATGACCACAACCCCAGTGAAGTGTGAACCAACCAACATCTACATAATTTAATTATTAATTTAAAAAATAAACCAATAAATAAAATAGAGAGTAGAGAGAACCTCTACGCTCTAGTGGCTCTACCTATGACCTATCTATCAATCTGGCTGTCTCCCCATCTGTCGTCTATCTGTGCATCTATCCTATAAAAGCACTTTTTATTTGTTTGAGCCCATATCTTTTGTCCTAACACGGTAGCCAACTAGCCACCCTTCAGTTTCAGGCTTTCCTCCGCCTCCTCCGCCTGCCTCATCTAATATAAAACACCCGCACAAGCCAATCGCAGAGGAGGAAGCATCTATCCCCACCCATGGAGCAACCGCAACGAACTCCCCACATAGTCATCGTTCCGACACCGGGGATGGGCCACCTCATTCCGCTGATCGAGTTCGCCAAGCGACTCGTCCACCACCACCACTTTACAGTCACATTCATCGTTCCCACCGATGGTCCCCCTTCCAAAGCCCAAACCTCCGTTCTCGACTCCCTCCCCAAAACCATCTCCTCCCTCTTCCTCCCTCCCGTTAACTTCGATGACCTCCCCGACGATGCTAAGATCGAAACCCGTATCTCCCTCACCGTAGTTCGTTCCCTCCCTTCTCTCCGCGACGCCTTGAAGACCTTGGTATCCACCACTCGTCCCGTCGCCTTGGTCGCTGATCTCTTCGGCACCGACGCCTTCGACGTTGCCAAGGAATTCAAGCTTCCGCCTTACATCTTCTTCCCTTCCACGGCCACGACTTTGAATTTGTTCTTCCACCTACCCGAGCTGGACCAGAGATACTCCTGTGAGTACAGAGACCTGCAAGAACCGGTGGAATTGCCGGGGTGCCTACCCATTCCCGGGAGAGAACTCTTGGACCCGGTTCAAGACAAGAAGAATGAGGCCTACAAATGGCTTCTGCACCACACAAAGCGATATTTGCTGGCTGAGGGTGTTATGGTGAATAGCTTCATGGATTTGGAACCGGGACCTCTGAAGGCTCTCAGGCAGGATATTCCGGGCAGACCTCCGGTGTACCCGGTTGGGCCGCTGATACGGACAAGTTCTTCCGATGCTGGAGCGGCGGAGAGGCCCCACTGCTTGAAGTGGTTGGACGATCAGCCCAGTGGATCGGTCCTATTTGTGAGCTTCGGGAGTGGTGGAACGCTTTCACATGAGCAGCTAACGGAACTGGCATTGGGATTGGAGATGAGCGAGCAAAGATTTTTGTGGGTTGTAAGGAGCCCAAGTCAAAAAGCAGCCAACGCTACTTACTTCAGCGTTCACGGCCTAAGCGACCCTTTTGATTTCCTACCGAAAGGATTCTTGGAGAGGACCAAGGGGTTGGGGCTGGTGGTATCCTCCTGGGCTCCTCAAACAGAAATCCTCAGTCATGGCTCCACCGGTGGCTTCCTCACTCACTGTGGCTGGAACTCCACCCTGGAGAGCGTCGTATATGGCGTGCCTTTGATCGCATGGCCGCTTTACGCCGAGCAAAAGATGAACGCATTTATGCTTTCCGAGGATCTGAAGGTGTCACTAAGGGCCAAAGTGAACGAAGATGGGTTGGTGGGTCGAGCAGAGATTGCCACCGTTGTGAAGGGACTCATGGAAGGGGAAGAAGGGAAGAGAATTCGGTCTAGGATGAAAGATCTCAAGGACGCAGCTGCCAGAGTGCTGAGCGAAGATGGGTCTTCTACAAAGGCACTCTTTGAGGTGGTAAACAGATGGATTAACTAAAACGATTTTATAAAAAAAAATTAAAAAAAAAATGAAAATGTAGACGATTGTATGTAAGACATATAGTTTGCTTTCGTTTTCTGGCCATAATCCATTAATCCTTCCTTCTGTACCTAGCAGACTCTATATAGATATCTGCAATCCATCTTCTTAGCGTTTCGATTTCTTTCATTTTTGTCACAGAGTAATTGGTCTTTGTTACCTCTACAATTAGATTAGGGCTAATTGTAAGCAATCTTCAGTCGAATTTGGACCGGTTCAGATTCAGAACCCACAAAAAGATCAGTTTAAATGGGATCTTAGGTAGAGAGAGTTGGATTGTTTGGTGAAGGAACTCAAGTAGGGAAGCAGAATTGGCAATTGGCAGTGACAGTGCAACTCGACCTGTTTGAATTAGGATTGGGAATTGAGGAATTGTCTTGAATTGAATCTCTTGATCATGAACAAATTTAGCTTAATTACCTTTCCTTAATAGTTCTAACTTATTGTTTAAACAGAGAAAATGGTTGTGCGCATATTACAGATTCACAATTCACAATTCACAATCAGGTCTCAAATCCACTTGCCAAAAGGCATGGACAAGGAGGAATTGTCAATGCACCAAGGATGATATCTGAGTTCGGATCTTCAGCCCACGTCTATCCACGACACACTACCCCGTGAATTGGGAACATCTCCCCCAGCATAATAATATACAGAAAATGAAATATTCTCCATGTGTGACTGCGATAAACATGAACAGAATTCCTATGGGAAGGAGATCCGGACTCATGATATCTCTATGTGTATATTTGCTGCACTCAGAGGCCTATTGACCATTCAAACCTTATTGACGATATACGTGTTTGAACCACATACAAAGAGGCCCCACCAACCCCCCCCCCAAAAAAAAAACCTTAGTATTATATTATTCATAAGTTGCTTCCATATCAGATTGAGAACATCGATCAACCACCCAATTGAGCTAATGAGGCACCCAGCAGCTCAACTATATGCCATTAACATGAATCCGTTACATTGCATCTCAATAATAGAATTGCAGACCAAGTAAATATTTTAAAATAGTTGGGGCTCGTTGTCCAAAAGCGAATCAAGCACCAGTTTCCACAACTAGACAGGAAAATAATTAGAATAAGTATTACACCAGGTAGGTAGTAGGTACCTACCAAGATAATTAATAGTTGAATCTGCAATTATGTTATATCGAGCCAAAGCCTAGGCTTAGTGGACCTCTAAGAACACATGGGCTCCTACATGGGATGGCAGCCCATTAACTTCCCCACTTATCTATCATTGTACGGGTCATAAACTATGATAATTATATCTAAATCACCTAAATAGGAAAAATCCGGAATGGACAGAAAGTTTATGCCCATTTCATTGGATGGTATGGAGAGGCACTGTTACAACTAAAAAAGAAACTCTCCACAGATTTCAGGTAGTAGTCATCATCCATGTTTGACAATCTTTACTTGGAACTTTTCTTACTGTCCTAATCTTTTACAAATTTGCCTACTCTGTTTTCTAAATGACTGATGAACCGTCTGGCTTTTAGAGTTTCATATGTAAGCGGAAAAAAAAATAGAAATCCAAAGGGGCTTCTCATGGCCCAGGGCCCATCTATGTTAGTTGCATATGTGGACTGTGGTACTCGTTTTCCACTTTCCTCCCTCCATTAGTCTAATAGGAAATCACTTGGATTAGGGACCAGATTATGCTGTAATAACCATACCCAATTGTACCAACTAAATTAGGCTGGCTTTAAGTACCGAGAAATCCGGGTTAGGCCAGGCTTTGGATAGAAAACCTATGCCCACCTAAAAAAAATGCGGGCCAGGCCTTGTAGGCCGGGCTAGAATGATCACCCCCTTGGCTCAAACTACAATGAAATTTACAACTTTAAGTTTAATTAATACGAGTCAAAAGCAAAGTTGGTTTAAATGTTGTATGTTTACTAAAGAGTCATATCATCCTCAAACCTTGACCCAACTATATGCGCGAGCTACATAAATCTGTTTCACCATTCCCTTCTATACAGTGCCATATCCATTATTAAATTATTGGTGCTTAATTCATTTTTAACTACTTTCACCTAAGTCCTTTTTCTATTCTGTCTGATTTGAGTTGGTTCTGTGGACCCATCTCTTGCTGAACCATTTTCTAGGAATCTTTTTAGGTAGGTGGGTCATGGGTTTGCTAACAAAAAGGAGTAATCACTCACCACTCACCATAACTATGGTGGAGATTGAAGAGTAGCAGGTCTACTTTATACAGAGTTGCATACTTTTAGCTCTTATCCACACTAAGGCCCAGACCAAACTGCATTACAACAAGCACAGATTTCAGAAACACAGTTGGAATGTTAATGATCATTCTAGCACCCGCTTCTCAGTTCTCACCTTCAGGCTCCCAGTCCACCTTTTGTGCCTTCTGCAGTCTAATCTGATCAGTGGGCCCCAAGCGAAGAAATGTGAAACCCTCCATGGCCCATGGCTCATGCCAAACTGGGCTTTGCTTACCTCACTGCGACCCCAAAAAGTTGACCCTTTAGGACCCATATAATTTAACCTCACCTTTTGGGGGTAAGATCTGAGTATACAATCAAAAAGACCATCCATCACATATAATGACTTAGTCTGTTAGTCATAAAGTGTGTGACATAAAGCAACGGAGATGTGGGCAACTAATCATTCTTCTTTTAACCCTACCCAAGAGGCCCCCAATGTATATGAGAGTACTTGGTAGCCCAACTTCAATCATTTTTCTTATCCAATTCTGTAGGTAGGCGCTTTTATAGACCTCCATTCCCAACTGTGTCTTCCTTTATTTTCTTCTAACTTTCCTCAATCCTTTTTCTTATTCATTTTCCATTAAGAATGCTGATATTGATTATAATCCAAGTTAAATCAGAAGATTTCAATTTTTCTTGTTTTTTTTGTATTATATTATATATAGTTCTTATTACAGGGGAATCAGGGGTAGGGAAAGAGCAGGGAGTTTGATCCATGCCTCCTACTTTGGTGGGATACCAACTCTGACCAATCTCTGCTACTGGTTACTGGGTCATGGGGAGCAATACTTCGCGTTCGGGCCTATTAATAATCGTCCACAAACGTCCTCTCTTACCACGAAGCATTCACACGTGGTGGATCATCGTAGACTTTTGTTTATTTATCTACTTGTTCGTTTGTCTGTTTATGTTATTACCTGCCAGATGAAACATCTTCTGTGTGACTGTGTCTGGTGTAAAAGAAAAAAACGAAAAGATAACAAACTACAAACAAACAACAAAAGAGCCAGAGTCCGTGTTTTGCTTTTGCCCTTGAACGTGAACGTCGGTGGGCAAGTTCATCAGCCGACCTCTGGACTCTGGAGTAGTCTTGATCTCATCGACATGGGGGGTTCACACTTCACATGTTCTAGGCGTTCCATGTTTGACTAAGACAAAGAAATAGCAACCAACAACCATTGGCTTCCAATTCTGAACTTTGAGTCATCCTACGGACTACGGAGGAGAGAGGGACCCACCCCCACCCCCACCCCCAGACCCTATTTCTCGGGACTTGGCCTCTCTTCTTTAGTTCTTTATTTTCCTAAACCCCAGTTGGAAATTAATTTTCTTATCAAACCCCATTCTGGATTAAGAGATCATATCCCACAACGGACCACTTCCATCTCAGACTCTAAGACTATTGAACGTGATGGACCCTCACCCACTCGACATCATCTCAGACCAAAGGCAAAGGCTGATTATGGCTGATGCAAGCAAGACAGTGATGGACCACACGTCCACAGAAAAAAAGCTTATAATGAGATCATGGCTCCGGATTTTTGCCTAATGCGCCCTTGCCTTTTTGGCTAACGATGAAAACCTAGGTAGACTCCTCCCGAAGTTCCCAACTAAGCTGAGTGTAAACAACTAGAACTAAGCCTAGCCACTTGAACCGGTAGGTGTCCATTTGAGTTGAGCCCTTAAGGTTATGTTTGGTTGGAAGGAAAAAGTAGAGAAAGGAAGGAAAAGGTAAGAAAACCTTTACAAACTTTGTATAAATTTTTCTTTCTCTACTTTTTCCTTCAAACCAAACACAGCCTAAAGGAGCAGAGTTGATCAATGGAAAACTCAACTCAGCCCAAATACTGTTCAACTGTTGTAGGGTTGTAATGTGGGCCACCTGTAAGGCTGCACTGTTGTCACGGTCTGATACAGGCTTAGCCTTGCCTATGCTTGGCGGGTTTACGTTAAAGGACATCATCGTCATTTTCGCCTGTAAGATTTTTGGGAGAATTTATGTCATTTTCAGGCAAACCTCTAAAAGCTTAACGTACTCTTTGAGAATGGGTGGTCGACCTCCTTGGGTGACTGACCTTGGCACTCTTAGACCAACTTCCCTTGTGGGGCGGCCCTAATTAATGACTAGCATGGCTACCAGGGTTCTTCATAGGCGCACATATGCCTATGGGGACAGTACCGGCATGGCGCCACTGCCATGGTGGGGAGGCTTTGCACGTGGGTCTGGCCTAAGCATGTCCCTACACCTTGCCAGTCCTGTGTCTGAGCTAATCGAGCTACCCTATTGCCCATAGCGCATGGGTGTGTTCTGGCCCAACGGTTGCCTATCAACATGGCACACAGGTGCCCATCATCATCGGCATAGAGGAGTCCCTTCACATTGGCACCAAGTCGCCTCTCATCATGGCTATCCCCCTTTAGCACGTAAGTGGTGCCTCCCATGGATCGGCAAGAGCCAGTAGAGTGCCCCAGCCATGAGCCTTGAGGTCATGATCCAGTGCTACTGACCTTGCTGGAGCCATCTCATCGGGCAACTCCTCGCCCTGAGCACACATCAGGCTTTTCCTAGCCTACCTTGGCTTGGACGTCACACGAGTTTCTTCCACTGTAGAACTACCCTTGTGATAGTTGGTATCAGAGCGAAAGCACACAGAGCCAGTTGAAGCGGTCATCTCGACAAGCAGCACATTGTAGGGTGCAGTCCCTTGGCACTTCCACTTGGGTTCAAGCAAGCAACTAACATCAGGCTTGGTAAGAGGCCATTCTTTGTGTCCCCATTCCAATGACCCCAAAGCAGCGCCCTTGTGAGGGTAGACGCATTGGGAGTTGTGCTCATACGAGGGTAGACGCATGAGCCATTTCATGGAAGGCACTTTGTGGTGGTTTGAGTGGGGGAGTGCCATGCTTCCTCATGAACATCAGTTGCTGTTCATTTTGGTGAGGTGTGGGCGGTGCGCCTACATCTTGGTTTCATGACGGATGAGTCATTGTTCCGTAGCTTTGTTTGAGACACTACTAAGGTGAGGACAGCAGTCCGAAATTGGTTGGTGTCGACAGTTGGTTAAGGAATTTCACTAAAGTGGCAGTGTTGCACCTAAAAGGGTATTCGGTTGAAGCCACAATATTGGAATGATAGGAATGTGGGTACACTGGCCATTGGAGTATGGCGGCCCTACACTGGCAATGCATCGGAGGACATGCTCAGCTCATTACACAGGCAGAACATTCGTAGCAATCATCACACATCATAAGGCGAGTGCATGTTCAGCAACATCATGGGTAAAAGTTGCTACCATTCGCGCACATTGCGGTCAGATCTCCTTGAGGTAGTAGCACATTAGGGCCTCCTCGGAGCAAAGAGGTAGCCCGAGTCAGCGTGGTGAAGTGTAGTTTTGAGGGCCAAAAGAGCATAAGCCATGGACTAGGTTTGAATAACCCGCACACGGCGAGGTGAAGTCTACAGGCCAGCATGGTGAAAGGGTACCCAAGACAAATTGCTAACAGTAGGAGTAGACCTATCACATTGTGTTCGGTACCACCATCGAAAAGCTACCAAGAAGACGGTCGAGCCTTGAGGTAAAGATGATACATGGGGCGAACCTCTGCGAAGCATCACACACACAATTTCTTCAAGGGCCCTTCTCACACACTTTCAACGGCATAGCCATCGCGCAGTTTGAGTAACCTCAACACAAGAGGTGAAGTCTAGGCAAGCCGGCATGGTGAAATGGTTTCGTCCCCATAAATGGACACCAACATAGGCGAGACCCGGGCTAGCCAGGTGAGCCCAGGAACTGGCACACAAGTGGATGGCGCGGGACACAGACACCCATTCACAGAAGGAGCCATTGTCGATGACAACAATGGATTGAGTGGGGGAGCCTGTCACGGTCTGACACAGGCTTAGCCTTGCCTACGCTTGGCGGGCTTATGTTAAGGGACACCATCGTCATTTTCACCAGTAAGATTTTTGGGAGAATTGATGTCATCTTCAGGCAGACCTCTAAAAGCTTAACATACTCTTTGAGGAGGGGTGGTCGACCTCCTTGGGTGCCTGACCTTGGCACTCTTAAACCAACTTCCCTTGCGGGGCGGCCCTGGTTAATGGCTAGCATGGCTACCAAGGTTCCTTATGGGTGCACACATGCCTATGGGGACAGTGCATGGACTGACATTGCGCCATTGCCATGGTGGGGAGGCTCTGCACGTGGGTCTGGCCTAAGCATGTCTCTACACCTCGCCAGCCCCATGTCTGAATTGATCGAGCTACCTCGTTGCCCATAGAGCATAGGTATGTTCTGGCCCAGCGGTTGCCTATCAATATGGCACACAGGTGCCCATCATCATCGGCATACAGGAGTCCTTTCACATCTGCACCAAGTCACCCCTCATCATGGCTATCCCCCTTTAGAACGTAAGTGGTGCCTCCCATGGACCGGCAAGAGCCAGTAGAGTGCCCTGGCCATGAGCCTTGAGGTCATGATCCAGTTCTACTGACCTTAGTGGAGCTGAGCCTAAGAACACATCAGACTTGTCTTGGCCTGCCTTGGCCTAGACGTTGCATGGGTTTCTTCCACAATAGAACTACCCCCGTGACATTGTGGCGGACTATGCTACCTGTCACGAATTCTCAAAAAAGGAAGTTTGGCCCAACTAGCAGGTTAGGCCAATATGATTTTTTAAGAAAATTATTAAAATTAAAATTAATTAATAAAATAGATAACTAGTTGAAAAAAAAAACTTAATTTTTTTGGAAGGCAAAAAACTTAAAAATTTTATTTCAAACTTTGATGCATACAATGGTTTATAAACTGTTGGTCGTGCTCTAGCTACAATTTAACTTTTTAAGCAAGCAGAATGATATATCATACAATAAATTTAAATGGTAAGCACACTTTAAATCGACGGCCCAAGTTGGGTAAAAAGGAGCATGTTAGGTTTGATATAGTTTAGACTTTGGTTGACTTGATGAGTTGATCTGGACTTGAGTTAGGTTTGGTTAATTCTTCTGTTTTTTCTTTTTTTTTGTGTGTGTGTAAAAGTTTAAGGCCGTGTTTGGCAAGTCTTTCTGTGTGGGTTTTGGGCTGTTTAAAAGCTCGGAAGCTTGAATTCTGAGTTTTTCCCATTTGGTAATAGAAAGATCTATTGGGAAAAAGCTTCAACCCATAGAAGATGCCAACAACCCTAATTTAGGCTTTTTCAGGAAGCTTCAAATGAAGCTTTTACAATCTTTTAGCACCCCTAGTCTTCTTCAAACGTGTGGCACGATACACATGTTTAGGAGAAAATGGGTTATCTTTTTACAAAAAAAACTATTTGAATGTGTAAGTGGGACCTAGCAATAGTATGTAGAGCCCACATTGGAAAATATATGCGGGGCCCACATACATGTCCACACATGATCCACATGCATGTCCAAACATAGACTCCACTTACATGTCCACCAATGGTATATGGGGCCCACTTTGAAAAATGTATGTGAGCTCCACATACATGTCCACACATGGACCCCACATGCATGTCCACCAATAGTATGTCGGACCCACCTTATAAAATGTATGTGGGCCCCACATACATATCCACCAATGGTATGTGGGGCCCACCTCGAAAAATGTATGTGGACTCCACATACATGTCCACACACGGACCCCACATGCATGTACACTAATGGTATGTGGGATCCACCTTGAAAAATATATGTGGGCCTACATACATGTCCACATGGACCCCACATGCATGCCCACCAATGGTATGTGGAGCCCACTTTGAAAAATGTATGTGGGCCACACATACATGTCCACCAACGGTATGTGGGGTCTACCTTAGAAAATGTATGGGAGTCCCACGTGTTAAATGAAAGGTTCGTTGGCCCAAACACATATTTTCATGATATTACCAAACAATCTTTAGCTTTTATTGGCTTTTATGAAATCTATGAAAAACATTTCAACTAAATGGTCTTTGGTCTTCCAAGATCTATTTACAAAAGCTTACCCTTTCTTTTATTTATCAGATCTTGTAACAGATCTTCTAGAAAAGATTTGCCAAACAGGCAATAATTTTTCTATCAAGATTCAAGAATAAAGCTTGGATCTTCTTGACGATTTCACATCTGCGCCCCACAACGTCCCACAGCATATCTCTGTCGTGTATTAGGAACATCTCTCAATAATGTACCAAAAATGATGATGTCATCATCAGGAAATATTGCTAATACACGACGGAGATGTGCTGCGAGACGTTGTGGGGCACAGATCTGAACTCCTTGACTGCCTCCGGTCCATTGGAGCCATACTTCTTCAATTGTGTTGGTTCTGGTTTGCAGGTTTCGTGCTAGCTGGTAGATGAATCTATTTTTTTTAGCCGGAGTCTTTATTTATTTATTTTTTTGAGTGATTGGACACAAAATCATGTACAACAAGCTGCATTTTTTCACAGACAAAGACATAATGGTAAATATATTGTACAGGCGTATAATATAAATGCATACAAAATAATACAAAATATAAAGTTTTATACTCTACAAATTTGCATTTATACTCTTTCTAAACTGAGCCTACTGTACATATTTGCACTTATACTCTTTCTAAACTGAGCCTTGAGAAAAAATGCTTGTTAACCAGGTGGGGTAGATCATAGATGAAATGAACCATATCCGGTTGAGTTAATGCAAGATTGTAAAAGGAAAAGAAGAGAAAACCGGAGACCCAGACCCAGGGCCTAGGTAGCCCTGTTACGCAATCAGAAAGAAGATTTGAGCCTTAAATATGCCTCAAATATACTGGCCACGACGCCCTAGTCCTGCTTGTATATAGGTAGCTCACTAGTCACTAGGTATGGGACCTGGAAATGGAGTGGTTTGATATATAATTTGCACAGGTATTGAGGCATGAGTATGAGTTGAACCAGTGGCAGAGTCAGGAATTTTTTCTTGGGGGTAAAGAGATGAGGAAGAATGGAGACAAAGTGAGATTTTCTAGGTTGCACTTCTGGGATATATTCTTCATCTAAAATCTAAATAAAAAGTTTGATTTGAATTTTCTTTTAGGCTCTGTTAGTTTCTCGGTAAGTTATTTATCTAAGTAAATGTACTTATCCGGGTAAGTATTTTCGGTAAATATTTACCTAGATACGTGCATTTACCCATATTCTTTTATTTTTCAGATAAATAATATAATGACCATTTTAGCAATAAAAATTTTATTATCAAAAAGGCTTTTTTGTCCAATTCAAGAAGTAAGCAACTTTTCCAAGATGGAAAAATAAATTTATCCACTTAAGAGATGGATATCTCTTACCCAAGAAAATAAATTTTCCCTGATCCATACATTAATAAAAAAAAAGAACATGGGTTTCTTAATAAACTCCCCCCCCCCTCCCCTCCCTTCAAAATCCCAAAAGCAAACACGCCCCGTTAAGATTAAGGTTAAAATATGAACCCTTTTTAACTTAGGGCTGGATTAAGTTTAAGATATTGCCCAATCTGACTCCACAACATAAAAACTATAGGGTTTGCACTGGAATCTTGCTCTCCGCCGGTTGATGGTTGTTCCGTCTAAATCGTTGCTCTCTACTGGTCGAAGATCGCCAAGGAATCTAACCCTTGACAAAAGGAAGAACAAGTAGAGAGAGGGCTCAAAAATGATTTACTTTTGGGAGTTGTGCCAATGCGAATGGCCATCAAGGAACAAAGTTCCGTTAATTAATATTTGAAATGGGACATGGAGCAAAGGGCTCATAGGATGTGAGTTCTTACAATATATAGTAAATAAGTCATTCTAATTCAAGCCCAACCTGAAAATACAATTCAAACAAATTGGTTTGACACATGAAAAATAAGGGATTATATTAAAGTTAGAATTGGAGTTTTAAGAAATTAAATTGGGTTAAGATTAAGATAAATAAGTATTATTGTGACCCCCACCCAATAATTTGACTCAGACCCTGAGTTGGACACATCTACTGTAACCAAATGGCATGTTGCAAAGCATGGTTTTTAAAAACGAACCGGTGATCGAACTGGTCAGGGGTCTGGTTATCGGTTCGAATGGTCTGATTGTTCGACTCGAATGGCTGGCCTGTTCTGACAAAAAAATAAAAAAAAAATTAAAAAATTGGAAAACAGTCAAAATTGTTCGAACGGTTAACCTGTCGGCTCAGCGGTTTGCTGACCAAAATCAACGGTTTTGGAGGAAAAGGGAACCGGTCAAGTGACCGATTCTTGGTTTTTCCAGTTCAACCTTCCAATCCGGTCCGGTTTTGAAAACAGTGTTGCAAAGTAACCAACCCCGCTCGTTGAATATTCCAATTGCAACCAGATTGATTAATTTGTTAATAGACATTTTATAGTCTCACAATAAGGGGACCTTAGGTTCAGTTTGGAAGGAGTATAAATACAAATACGTAGTGTAAAATCTTATATTTTGTATTATATTTTAAGTATTTGCACAATACGTACATATTTGTATTTGTACTTTTTTCAAACCGAGCCTTATGTTGTATTTGATTGCAATGCAAATAAATTTGCACTGATGCAAAATCATGGTAGTGCAAATGATTTGAATGTAAATCCTGACCTATTTTTGTTTCAAATTTTTTGATTACAGTATAAATGAAGTAAATTAAGACATAAACAGAATAAAGTAAAATTCAAAACAAAATCAAACGAGAATTTACATTTTTTTCATTTGCACTTCCATGCATTTGTATTAATGCAAATAAAATTACACTGCAACCAACAGAAATTGATATGAAAATTTTGGTGATGTGGACTTGAAGCATCAAACACATTTCCCATGCATTCACAACCGGCCAACCACCACCACCTCTAACTTACCATCATCAATGAGCTTTCCTCCTTACATTATGAAGGACGCATCCAAAGCATGATCACATTCAAAATTTCTCTGTAGAGTCTGGACCCGGTCTGGGTTTCAATTTAAACCATCCTAATTTCTCATCATATATGAGTCTTCTCTCTACTATTCTCGAAAACATTTCAAGTTTCCACACAGAGCCACAACACAGAGAGAGAGAGAGAGAGTAGTTGGATTAATGGCTCTCAACAACTGTGATCTCTTCTCCCATAAATCTTCATAAAGGGAGGCGTGTAGGAGAGAAACTGTGAAGGGAGGGCCGCAGTGAGGGACTCTGACACTGTCGTGTACGAAAGCAAATTAAGAATAAGAATACAAAACTGAAGAGAAGACAGAGTCATCTCGTAATCATTATAACAGAAGTCAGAAGGTGGTGGCCTTGGCCTTGCCTCATTCCCTTTCTCATGCCAATGAGCTAGCTAGTAATGGAGTTTCAACCACAGGAATCTAATTGGTCTATCTTCCCATTGGTGACTCCCCAACTTCTTGAGAAAAAGTTACACAACCAAGTTCCAACTCCTCCCACTGGCTAGCTCTTAATTAAAAATTTGCGTTTTAAAGTTACATCTTTACTACCATGTCATTGACCGTTATAGCAGTTAGAAAAGCCGTTAGGTTATGATATGATAATGTTTTTCCTCCCTTAATATCAGTAGAACCAGTAACATGGCAGACCATTATAATGGTCCTAAGGTGACAAGACTAGACATAGCAAGATTCCCCTGTCTCTCCAGCTTCGTTGATCAACGTCAGGCCACAAAGGGTAAACCACCTGGCCAGTTTTCTGAAGGTGATGAAACCAATGAGATCAGCAGCCTATTCCAATAACTTCATTTAAAACAGCTGATGAGCTGAACCATGTGAATGATCAGTAGCCAAGCCCTCCCAATTCCCAATCGAGGCATAGAGCAGCCCAAGAGTGATTTCTTTACTGTGGATCGGGATCCCATTTTGGAGAGATTCCGGGCTCATCAGTGTGTGTGATTATATTGGATTTGGATCTCACGTTTCTCAAAATATGCCTCTAAAAGCTATTCCAGCCTTGGATTTCATAAACAGGAGAGTGTGTAGGGAATTGTGGGCATATTGGCCAAGAAAACGGTTAGTTGTTACACTCATACCTCTTTCGTGGTGGCATTGAATACTGTTGCAGATTGAGAAATGAATGAAGCTAACAGAGAGGGTCGGAGCAGTGGCAGAACCCCGGCCAGTGCATTAAATTTTCATATATGCCTTAAGATTTTGTCGCATATTTTGATTGAAGGAGGCTGAAGAAGATAGATCATAGATGGATCACAGTCTCACAGAGAGAGAGAAAAGACAAGAGAAAAATATGATTGAATATTCACGAGTCAAAATCTGAAAGGACTCAACAATTAAAGGTTGAGGATGGAGCTCGTGAGCCACACCCGTCAGCTGGGAGGAGTTAGGGTTTCGATCACTTCCTCTGTTTTATAACATCATTGACCTGGATGGTTGGACCATTCGCCTTAGAATTATCCAGACAACCGGTTTCATTTAGTTAGTCAGTAATCCACTGATCTAAGTGATCAAACTGTTCAACCCATTCAATGATTTTTAACTATTTTTTATTAATCGAACAGTCAAACCATCACCTGAAAACCAATGGCCATAACAGTTTCGATTCTGGGTGGAATTTTAAAATCTGGATTTTCATTACAAAACACCTCTTCTCTACTAGAGAATATTTTATATATGTCAACCACGTGTTGCGTATGACAACATCTGCAGAGTTATCCAAACTGTTATTGGGATGTAATCCCTTTCTAATTCAAATCAGTTTTGTTTAAAAATCGGATTTAAGTTTCCTTTCAACCATATTAACGTGAGTTATTTATTAGTTGCCATTAAATTTAGATATTATTTGATTCGATCTATTATGTCCTGAATAGGGTATATATCCAGATTTATTATTTGATTTAGATATTTATTATTTGATCTTAAATTTAGATATTTATTATTTGATTCGATCTATTAAATTTAGATGTACATGATAAATAAAAAACCCTCTTCAGAATTTTCATTTATAGTTTTTTGAAATTATGTTGCACTTGAATAGTGTATATATCCAGATTTATGATTTATGTGAAGGAATTGAATTCAAATCCATGTCTAACATATAGGGTGTTCACGGGTCGGGTTGGGTCGGTTTATTGGGGTTTTCCCAACCGACCCGACCTGGTCGGGTTACCTGAGGTGGAAACCGAAACCGATTCACTGATAGGCCAAACCGACCTAGTCGATTTGAGTCGGGTTGGGTTGGTTTGGGTCGATTTCGGTTTTGCTCCTATACAAAAGGACACCTAATTGAATTCTAATTGTAATTGCCTAATAGGTTGCCTATTTGGTGTAAAAGACTATAGAAAGTTAGAAACTATGATAAATTGCCTATTCTAATTGTAATTGTCTAATGGGCCTTCTAGTTCTAGTAGAAGACTAGTTATAGTTAAGTAGGAAACTACTCAAACTAGGAACTTACCGAACTAGTAGAAGACTAGTTCGGTTCGGGTCGGGTTGGTTTCGGTTTTCACACAAGAAAACCAAAACCGGCTCAATATATCGGTTTATATATTTATCCAATCCAAAACCGACCGGTACTGATGAAAACCCGGCCGACTCAGATTGGGTCGGTCCAAGTTGGTCGGTTTAGTCGGGTTGAGCATTCTTATGAACAGCCCTACTAGCATATTTGTCTAATCAACAAAATTCATTACTCTCGTATTCTTGTCAGATGGGACGAATTGAAGTTATAGGGCCATTTTGGTTGAGCACTGTGTTTCGAATAAGTTCCCCAGAATAGCTTAGCTTCATGTCACAGTCACACACACATGTTAGCATTCAGGATTTTCAGTAAACACAGTTTCAAAGATTTTCCTAAGACTTTATTTGGGAAGAGTGCAAATATAAATAGTGAAGTGTAAAAGCCTTTTACTTTGTATTACTGAGTATATATTTACAATTTAGTTTGGAATGTTAGTAATAGCATCTCAAAGCCCCCCAAACGGGCAGTAAAAGTTTAAAATTTTTGAAAATGAGAGAAGGAGCTTTGAAAATACAAGAGGGTGCTCATATCATTCGCACATACGTAGATATTCTCAATGCACGGTGTAAATGGCTCCTGTGTATAAATGGTGTGAACACAGTCTTGTGGACATTGAAGCCAATCTCTTTTACATCTAAAACAACTAAAAGATTATGGTGGAGCAGTGGACCTAGAATCTCCTGCCAATAAAATACGTTCTAATCAAGGTTCAAAATATTGATACACCAGTGGGGGTGTATCGGGCGAATCAATGTTACCTTTTCTTGCTTTTTTTTTTCATAATTGGTTCGGGGGCCAGTTTAGGGCTCTTCCATCCCCTGAACCGATTAGACCCCGATACACTCACTATAGGGGCATATCGGAGAAGTCCTGAAGTGATAAATATCATCTAATACGGATCGAATACTTTAAACCTTGGTTCTAATATATATTACAGATCCCATGGATTCCTATCTTATGGTGAAATGTGCAGTATGATATAACGTTGGAAGGGTCTCTCGAACGTATTTTTGTTGACAGGAGATCCGGACTCTAAGCAAGGAGAACCCAAAAAAGTGACCATTGGGATTACCGAATTACGTTATGATTACTGTTTTGATTGTTGTACAACTTGTATAATGACACGGTGGGGGAAGAGCTTTGATGAATCAAAGCATGATGAATATCATTTGATCGTCAACTTATTTATTGATATTGGTTGATTGGATATAAGTTTTTCTGGTATCATAGTTGAATATTTTTACCTATTATTCCTAATTCTTGGATCATTTGTAAGAGTTAATAACTTAATACTAGACCCATGATCCACTAATAAATTTTTAATTACTTAATATCATATTAGTAAAATAAAATATAAATTAATAAAAATTAAAATATTTATTAATGATAATAATTAATTAACTAATTAATAATTAGTAACAAAAAATGAATAGTGAAAAGATATTATCAATTAATTAATAATTAACAACAAAATAGTTATTAATTAATTAATTCACAATATATATGAATAAAATAAAATGTAAATAAAAATTAGAATATTAATTTTTAATTAATTATTAATGATTAATGAAATTTAAAATAAAAATAATTAAAATATTACTAATTACTTAATTAATTAATTCTTATTAGGATTGATCTTCCCACTATTTTCCCTTTTGTAACCAAACAACGGAATCTGAAAATTTTTCAATCCCATCATTTCCCATTCCACCAAAATCTTTCCTCCAACCAAAAGACAACGTTAAGGTGTTTTCGTGGTATAATGTTACGTCATCAGATTTATCATGGGTAAATAAAAAAAATTCTCTTCAATACAATCATTTTAATTTTGAATATAGGTAAAAACTAATTAATTGCTGTTTTTATGTAAAGAAGAAGTGCATAGTACATTCAGTGGTTATGGCTGATCGATGCACCAGATAGTTGTGAGTTGTGACCAAACGAAACAAAGTGGGCCAATTGCTAAAAGTCCAAACCTTGTGAACAACCAATTATAATTAACAAAGATCTGTACTCCACAGGACGAGCCCATCAAACAATAAATCCCAACCTGCAAGGATTTTGATTCCATGAGAGCAAGCCCATCAATTAATAAATGCCATCCACAGAACAACAAAAATACGTTACCATTTTTTTGTGGTTCACCTGAATCAAATTAAGCCCCCAAGAGGCCCACTTCACACTACTACCCTACACTCTTATCCTCTACCTCGTCTCCACATTGACATTGTTTGTGTCTTGAGTCAAACCTTGCTTCATATATTACTCTCTCTCTCTTTCTCTCTCTTCCTCTCCCTTTGTTGTGTGACTTTGTCGATTATCAGAGAGCCACCCAAACGGTTTCTTTCTTCGTCTAGTTCTTTGGTTTCTTTCTTTTTTGATCCTGTGGTTTGATGTCCACGGATGACCGTCAGATCAATTACATCTAACGGTAAGGATTGATCTATTTGTCCACTAAAATCCGTTTGTGTCGTCGATGTTTAGTTATTTTCACTGTACGCTCCCTCCTGCCATTATATTTCTCGACTGACCATTTAACGTCTTCATGGATTTCTGGGTTTTTTTTTTTTTTTATCTATTTCTCAGTTAAGACTTGAGAAGCTTTACGTCCAACGGAGTGGTTTCTACGTGGTTCATCGAATCCAATAAGCGGTTTTCCGTGACGGTGAGGGCGGATTTGGTTTTTTCCGAGGGGTGCAACATGGATGATAGTTTATCGGATATCTTTTACGAAACGGAATTCACCGACACAAGCTTCACCGGAGGCGCTTCACCTGATGACCTCTTCAGCATATTTGATTCCCTAGAGGTAGAGGGTGCCCCAGAGTTTGCTCCATTAACGCCACTTGGTGAAACTGTTCTTCGCCCGAAAGGCGGCAGTACTGGTGGAAGCAGCTGCGAGGACTCAACTAGATTGGTTTCTCAAAAGCCTACTTCTTCGAGTACTGCTCAACAACAGGACACTGACACAGGAGTTGAAGCCTCACCACCTTCCAAGAGACCTAAGCTCTCGTCTGCCACTGCCATTGCTTCTTCTGACGAGCCACCTCAAGACGGACAGCAACGGATGTCGCACATAACGGTGGAGCGCAATCGGAGGAAGCAAATGAACGAGCACCTCTCGGTCCTGCGTTCGTTGATGCCTTGCTTCTACGTCAAAAGAGTAACTACTTCCTTCCTTCTAGCCTAGATAATTTCCTCTCAACCCTCAATTTCACTCAGTTTGTAACATATCTTTTCGATCTTTTCTTTTTTTTGTTATATAGGGAGATCAAGCATCCATAATAGGGGGTGTTGTTGATTATATCAAAGAGTTGCAGCAAGTACTACAGTCACTGGAGGCAAAGAAGCAAAGGAAAGCCTACAGTGAAGTTCTAAGCCCTAGGCTTGTTTCGAGCCCAAGACCGTCGCCATTAAGCCCACGGAAACCACCTCTAAGTCCAAGGTTAAGCTTACCACCCATAAGCCCAAGAACCCCCCAACCAGGCAGCCCCTACAAGCCTAGGACGTCGTCCCAACAAGGTTACCCATCACCCACCCAGCTTGCTGCTGCTACTTCACATGAATCCTCATTGTCGACTTGCTCCTCCTTTGACAGTAGTGCCAAGGAGCTCTGGGCCAACTCAAAGTCAGCAATTGCAGATGTAGAAGTGAAGCTTTCTGGGTCGAATGTTCTTTTAAAGACGATATCACCACGGATTCCTGGTCAAGCTCTAAAGATAGTTGCAACCCTTGAAAGCCTACCACTCGAAATTCTCCATGTGAGCATCAGCACCGTCGATGATACCATGCTCAATTCCTTCACCATCAAGGTAAATACCAACTACTAGCTCTGCAGCCGCTTCATCTTCTTTCTCTTTCCGAGCAAATTAAGCATGATGAGATTAATACGGGTTTAATTAAATTAATTATATTGAGCTTTTGTAGATATAAAATTAAGGAGTATGTATACAGGGGTATAGTAAGTTTTTGTCATTGATTTCACAGAAATATAATGGCATTAATTAATTCTTTAACAGTATTGGCACCCAAAAGGAACTTATATTTTTATCTTGGCTAGCTCCTGGAATGAAGTTCGACGGGATCGTACTCAGGTTTACCTCCATCATCAGTGAATCAGTGGAGAGTCCTTAGCTTCATTCAAGGAGCTAATTAAAATATTTTCAGCAAAGGCTATTCTGTGTAAAAATGGCTTATTTAAGAGCACCAGAAGTTGGTGGTGATTGCTGCAATATAAATCTTTATTTTCAAAAAGAAAAAGAAAAAGCTAGCATGCATGCACGCACCAGCTGCTATTTATTTGAGGCCATGTTCATTTAATCAACCTTTACTGATTTTGGTGGTTACTTTTTCTCATTCTTCCTTGATAGATTGGAATTGAATGCGAACTCAGTGCGGAGGAACTAGCACATGAAATTCAGCAAACGTTCTGCTAATTTGGCTGGAGATAGATGCAGTACAACCCTAATTAACATCTCTCTCTCTCTCTCTCTCCATGTTCAAACTTCAAAACTGCAATAAGTCAAGAAAATGTTTGTGCATGGTATGAGTAAATATAATTTGTCTTGCTCTTGCAGTGTAAGTGTAACAAGGTTGAGATTTCAGTAAGCTTGTCTTGAGTCGTCTCCTTTTGTTTTCCTTTCTAAGCGCTTTGTTTCCCTTGGCCATTCAAGTCTAAGGACACGTATAATCATGTACCCCAGCAGTACTCTCTTTCTCGACAGCTGGCGTTCAAAATCTGACTACGTGTCTATCGATTAGCTCTACCTGCGTTTGATCCAACTATTATATATACGGATACAATTTTTAAAATTTAAAATTTGAAATAATCAGATTGGATATCTTCAGGTTGTGTTTGGCACCCTTGGTGTTTCAAACTGCAATGATTTGAATTGAAATACGGTTTGTACTTGAAACCTGTTTGTGAGAAATATGTGTTTCTCATGCATCCATGTCAGTCCCACATCAGTTTCCGACCAAATAAAATTAACAACTGGCCATTGATGAATTCAAAATGCCTATCTGGCGTTAATGTGATGGCATTTATGCTTGAAGCAGCAATGATGCCAAACAACCCTTCAGCTGATGGACTTGGGCCCTTGGCAAATACCCGTCATGACATTATATATGTAGTACCACATACACTTATTGTGTACACATGACACATCCATTGTCTTAGTTCCTTCTATTGCCTAGCTGCATGTCTCATTCATGTTGTACCCTAGCTATGGCCTACCTTTTGCCACAAATAGAACAAAATAGTTTTAGGGAAAAAAAGGAGACAACGCTTTGTCTTGAGCATTGAAGGAAAGGATGCGTGGCTACACTACAATCAATGGCTGCCTATATTTTAATTAGGTTTGGTTATGGCTGTCATTTATACTATATAAAGCATATATTTGTCTTTATTTTGGTGCATGCCATAAAAGTTAAATCTGATAAATTTTTTTGCTGTATTCTCATCTATTTGTATGTTTTCATTCATCTAAAGATTTCCTTGAAAGTGTTGTCATGTTGTGAGGTGGGTGTCAGGAGGAAATCTGGATTCCTGTATAGCACGTGCTCTCTTACACTAGTGGTAGTATTAGTATATATGCATGCAACTGTTACTCAAAAATGTATGCCCTTGTGACCGTCATACTATCTAACCCAAGATTACGAATCCAGATTTTCTCCTCACGCCTACCTTGCAGCACCTATAGCCATGGTAACGTCTCAACATGAATGAATGTATACAAGTATGGGAGATATTTCCGATTTACTGTTGCAACATTCTGTGAGGTGGGTGTGAAGAGGAAATCTGAACTCCAAGATTTACACCTCTACCTCTACAGTTAGGGCCCATTCTAAAAGCCCATAAGTGATGTTTGGTAAAAACAAACGTCTGAATGGTCGGACATCTATCATATAGGCATTTAACAAGCTGCTCTGTACTGGAACGATCAGGTTCTGGGCTCCTTCGAGAATTGAGACGAATTGCATCTAACAAGCTGAAAAATGGGAAAAATAGAGAAACAAAAATTAATTTCCTGACTATTTCAATTGGAAATTTTTACAAGTTTGATAGTAAAAGTAAAAAAAGAGATATTTAATTGGAAATAAATCCCAAGAAATGGGTGTGTCTACATTTATGATAAGTGACAAATTTTGATATGTGAAGATCTATAAAATGGTAGATCAAAATTCATGAAGCAATCTGGTACTGAAGGGGAAAACAAAGAAAATTTTAGTTGAAAAGCAGTGGCCATTGGCAGTCAAAGAAGTACACCCTGCAAATTTCTCATGGAAAAATATATATTGAAATATGAACAGAGGGTAATGATTTTTTTATCTTAACCTGAAATGTGTCTTGACATGCCTCACAACCCCTACGACCTTGGGAAGAAGAATAGAGATTGGGGATTTAAGCGTAGAAGAAGGACACGCAAGGTTCTCCTCTTAACAAAGAAAGCAGAAAACATCAACCATGCAAATCTTCCCGACACATCGACAATCTTCTAAGTTGACCTTTGGCTTTGATGAGTGGTCGCATCTCCACATAGTTCTCGCCTGAGCTCTTGAGCACCGACAATGCATTGCTAATGGTGGCAGAGATCGAGAGAGACCTCAGCATTGGTTTTCCAAGGCAAAGGTCGGGACTCCAACTATTAGATAATATGTCGATAAGCGTATGTCAATGGGAAAGGGAAAGATGACAATATGTCGACAAGCGTATTTTAACAAAAACATATGCAAATTAATTTGCAAAAGGATAAAATAGGTGATGTAGCGCAATCCGGCTTCTCCCTGCAAAAGATGATCTGGCTACCAGCAACGACGGGCTCGATGAACCTGCAAGAGATGAACCAGAGAACCCGGGATTGTTTACCCGGTGGGATCGCTCTGATGCTTAAATTAGCACTTGATTGCAAGCTGAAAATGATATTAGATTGTGAGAGAGCTAGAGAGCAGGGATTACACATCTCCTCACCCCCAGGGGGTGAAGCCTTTATATACTGGAGTCCTTGCGGGTTCGGTGAAGTAGTTCCAGAATTCTCGCTGCAACAGGATCCATTTCCATGTTAGTTGGGGATAAAGCTACCAACCGGTAAGGCGGACCATTTCCGCCTATATCGGGGAGTGGGGAGATAATATTAGCCGTTATAAGGTATGATCCCGTAAGACGCGGAGTACGGTGACGAGATCCCCGGGGTTGTCATGCGGTGGTCAGCATTGTCTGAGCTCGTGCTCTTTAGATCCAACCTGATATGAATGCCGAAGTGCCTTGGGACCGAGGTGGTCCTGATGTGACCTTGCACCGAGGTATACTCGTCCTGAGGTAGACTTGTCCCGAGGTGGACTTGTCCAAGGTGGGCTTGTCCCGAGGTGGTCTGGTTATCTGAGCTCGATCCGTTGCGGACTTGGCGTTTCAGGCTGAGCTGTTGTCCTACTAGTTAGGTCGTCAGTTCGGCATAAAGGCTGGTCGCCAAGTCGGCATCAGTGCCAAGTCACCAGTTCGGGACACCATCATCTTGGCTAAGTTGTTGCCTAAGTGGTTTCAGGTGTCACCCAGTTGTTCCGAGGTGCTTGTGTCACAATATCATTGGAGGGCCAAATCCGCCCTCATCATTTGCCCCCCACTCCCGAGCTGAAAGTAACTTGGCGAAGGGAGTAGATTGCTCCTTTTGGCCCATAATGAATAATTCGATGAGCTCGTAAGAATCGATTCAATTCCTTAGGCTTTCGGAGCGACTCGCAGTCCGCTCCTTGATTTTTCCCATGCCGAAGAGGCGACTGGGTCTTATGTGGTGAGGAGGTCTTTGCTAGTTCGGTATTTTGGCCCTTAGGCTTTGGGAGTGACTCGTAGTCCACTCTCCTTGATCTTGCCCATGCCGAAGAGGCGACTAGGTCTTATGTGGTTTCGAGGTCTTCGCCAGTTCAGTACTTTAGTGCTATGGCTGCACTACATCGGCCTCGTGACGCCGGTCACCCACTCCTACAAGAAGCTACTAGGAGCTTGACCTACGAGGGCAGCACTACTGACTTTAGGTCGCCAGCTCGCACGGGAGCCTTGGAAGGCTCGACCAGCAAGGGCGTCCATGCAGTCTGTTGGCTGCCAACTCCTGCGGAAACCACAAAGAGCTCATCTTTGTAGAGGGGACCTCACGAAGAGGACTGATGAGGCTTTATCCGAGTTGAAATAAAGTTGGTAGAGGTGCTTAATCCGTTAGCTACCAACTTCCTGCATAGTCTTTGAGTTCATAAGAAATGGAAACTATAAAGCGAGAGCTTTAGTTTCTAAAAGCGAGGACGTAGATTTCTAGAAGAAGAGGATTTAGCCTTTTAGAGGATGAGAACTTAGCTTTTTGTAGTGTTTCCCACAGACGGCGCCAAATGATGTAGCGCAATCCGGCTGTTCCCTGCAGGAGATGATCTGGCTACCAACAACGACAAGCTCGATGAACCTACAAGAGATGAACCAGAGAACCCGGGGTTGTTTACCCGGCGGGATCGCTCCGATGCTTAAGTTAGCACTTGGTTGCGAGCTGAAAATGATATTAGATTGTGAGAGAGCTAAAGAGTAGGGATTACGCATCTCCTCACCCCCGGGGGTGAAGCCTTTATATACTGCAGTCCTTGCGGTTTCGGTGAAGTAGTTCCGGAATTCTCGCTGCGACAGGATCTGTTTCCGTGTTAGTTGGGGATAAAGCTACCAACTGGTAAGGCTGACTATTTCCGCCTGAATCGGGGAGTGGGGAGATAATATTAACCGTTACAAGGTATGATCCCATAAGACGCAAAGTACGGTGACGAGATCCTCGGGGTTATCATGCGGTGGTCAGCATTGCCTGAGCTCGTGCTCTTTAGATCCAACCTGATATGAATGCCGAAGTGCCTTGGGACTGAGGTGGTCCTGATGTGACCTTGCATCGAGGTATACTCATCCCGAGGTATACTTGTCCCAAGGTGGACTTGTCCGATGTGGACTTGTCCCGAGGTGGTCTGGTTATCCGAGCTCAATCCGTTGCGGACTTGGCGTGTCAGGTTGAGCTGTTGTCTTATTAGTTAGGTCGCCAATTCGGCATAAAGGCTGGTCTCCAGGTCGACATCAATGCCAGGTCGCTAGGTCAGCGCCTATGCCAGGTCGCCATTTCGGGGCTAAGTTGTTGCCTAAGTAGTTCCGGGTGTCACCCAGTTGTTCCGAGGTGCCATGTGTCACAATATCATTGGAGGGCCAAATCCGCCCTCATCAATAGGTATTTGGAAAGATTTTATCATCAATTTAACATTTTCCATCATAATTATTGACAAAAGGGATGTTTTTATCAAATTTTTTAAAAATAGTAGGGAGGTTTTTGCTAAAGTGAACTATAAGAGAGGTTTTTATGATTGTCAGAAAGTTCAGAGGAGGTTTTTGTATTTTACCATATATATATATATATATATATATATATAGCTTAAATAAATTGAATTAGGTTCAATTTAGCATGCCATCATGGCCCAAAGCCTCAACAACGGATTTGGTTCATTGGTGTGCCATCCCACCCTTTTATTAAAAAAGGTATGTCTTTAATTCTCTCTACCATTAGAGGATGATGAAAGAATATACTTGCATCAACTCCTTTCTATTTATAAGGTTGTATCCACTAGGCTCAGTTTGTTTTACGGATGCAAATTTCATTTGCAATGGTGTAAAATGTATGGAAATGCAAAAAGAATGAGTGTAAATTCTAGTTTACTTTTGCTTCAAATTTGACATTGTTCTGTTTGTTTTTTGAGATATTAAAAAGAAGCAAAATGATGTGATTCCCACTTTTAACCTTATATGAAAGAGAATGAAGTTGGGAAGAGTTATTTGTTTAGGAGTGAGGTAAGAAGAAAGATGATATGGTGGTCCCACTTTACAAGCCAGAGAATTGATGTAGGATGAACGAGCCTTGATCTCTGGGCAAAATCTATGCTCATATAACATTAGGACTATTTCTTGTACATGTATGTCAAATTTTTGCGGAGATGTTCTTAATGTGCATCTAAATTCCAATGCTTTCAGAATGTGTATTGCTTATAGGGAATCCTGTAGGAAGGTATAGGGATGTTCATTGTAGGGTTCAAATCGTAAAATCAAACCAAATCAAATCAAACCGAATTTGCAGTTTGATCTATAATAAAACAGTTTGGTTTCATAATTTTGAAAAATACGATTTATGGTTTCGATTTGGTTTATTAAATTTTATAAATCAAACCAAACCGTATTAATATAATATATATATATATATATAATTAGAATTGAAATTATAAATATATAATAAAAGTTTTTGTTTTATAAAAAATAAAAAGAGTAAAGAGTAAAGACAAAACTAAAGACTTAAGTTTTTAATTTTAACTTTTAATCTTTAACTTTCCATCTCTTCTCTTCGATACCTTACTTGTAGCCCCTTTCTTTCTTACTTTCTTCCTCAATAGAACACCAAAGCCAGCCCTCCCTCTATATACATCGTTGACGCCACTCCACCGACTAGCGACCACCACTGCTATTCTGATTTATCATCATCCACTACCGGTCATTCTCACCATCTCAAAAAACAAAACCCCAATAACATTGTCACCGCCCCGCCATTTTCGTCAACCTGCCACCAGCCACTCCACCACTGTCATCATTCCTCTCTCTCTCTCATCTTGTCATCTCTCTTCCAAGTTCCAAGCCTTACAAAAGCGCTAACCCAGGAAACCCAAAAACCCTCTTCCTCTGTTCAACCAAATCATATCCGCCCCATTCCCACAATTGTCACCGACTTGCCGTTGACTGCTAAAATCTCTTTCTCATCTTTCCATCTCATTCCTTCTACTCTTTAAAAAAGAAAAGCCCTAACCTCTTTATGTTTGTCTTTGGACTCTGACTTGTGTTCAACTATGAACACTAAATGATAGTGTCCAATCTGGAAGCTCCTAGTTGAAAGGTCGCCTAGATGTTGGTCGCTTAGCGAGCTGGTCCAGACTGCAAAAAAGTGGATCAGAGAACTTAGGGTGGCTAACCTAGCGAGGTCACTCCAATGCTTAAGTTAGTATTGTACTCTGGTTGTGAGCTGAAAGCTTAAATGTAAGTAAACTAGTGAGCAAATAATCATGCGTACCTTGTGCTATGGGGGTTAATGCCCTTATATAGTTGGGATGCCATGAGCCCCAAGGAGCCTCTCCGGGATCTTCGAACCGAGTGGTAAGAGTTTGTTCTGTTTCGAGAGGTGGCCAACATACTAGCTGATAAGGCTTATCATGTCCATTCGATTCGGGCGAAACGAGGATAAGGCCTACGGTTACGCGGCATGATACCGAAGGGCTCGGGGACAGCTGGCGAGCTTCTAGAATCCATTACGGATCACCTCGGCGCATGCAGTCACTGAGGTTCCTTGGCTTTGGTACTATCCAAAGTGACTGAGGTACCCGAGGTACCTTGGTTTGCCAATGTGGCAGAAAGTGCTGAGTCATTGCCTGGATGGCAGGTCGCATCCACGTTCTATTTATTAGGTGGGCCAAATCACCCCTCATCAATTGCCCCCACTCCCCATGCCAGGGGTCCCAACCCGACACGAGGAGTTCATAATAGGCCCAGGTGGACTTGGCCCGAGTTCTCTTAGTCTGGAGGGCAGTTCTTCAATCGGACCACATTGAGTCACTTGGCTCGATCAGGATAGCCCAGATCACGTACTGGGGACGCGCGAATGCCACGCAATTTATAAGTTCCACGGACACCAGAATGTGCACTCAATCGGTTTCGATCTCAATAAGTGTGCAATTGGTTTCCACGAGAGCCATCGGATTGTGTAGATCTCGACCGTCAAACCCCGAGCATGGTGGTTATAAATAGAGGCCTAGGGGGCCCATTTTTCTTGCCACATATCGCGTATTCGAGTTTTGAGGTTGTGCATCTGTCTCTAGGTCAGTGCTAATTGCTCTTGTGTCCGAGGTAGTCCATTCTCTTCAGCCTCTTGGTGAGTTCGTCTTGCCTTCGTTTCTATTTGCTTCCTACTTGTCTTTCTTTTTCCAATTTATTTAGCATATCTAGTATTAGTACGGGTAGCCTCTTTGACCTGAGTGAGGAGTCCACTGAAGCCGAGGTGGGAACCTCAAGATAGGCTAAACAGTCGGGTCCCACTGAGGTGGGCGCTTCGGCACATGGTTCTGGCTCCAACCCATCTGAGGCGGATGCTCCTCAGCAAGAGCGCGAGGTTTCCGAAAGGGGAGCCTCCACCTCGCGTCGCACTTGGGGGTCAGATAACTTCGATCCTTCGGTCATGACGGCTAACAAGCTCCTGAAGCTAGCTGCTCGTGACAAATTCCCCGATGACCTTGTTTGTAGCATTCCCCTAGGGAGATACCCTTGGGATCATGATCCCTTCGAAATCGTGGTGCTCGAGGAGCAGCTCACGGCCAGGCTGCGGTTCCCACTTCACCCTTTTCTCATCGAGGTCATAAAGTTTTTTAATGTCACCATAGATCAACTCCACCCCAACTCAATCCGCACCATTGTAGGTACCATCTCCCTTTTCCACCACTACAATAGGCCTTTAACCCTTGATATCTTTAGTTGAATTTGCTCAGTGAAGAAAAACTTTGCCTGTACTGTCGCTGAGGACAAAAGCAGCTACTATATGTCTCCCCGACCTGGTTACAAAATCTTACACGACTTCCCCAATAAGGTCCCGGCCTGGAAGAGGCGCTACTTCGTGGTTCGTAACACCGTGGGGTGGCCATTCCCCACTCACTGGAGCTGATTATAGGACCCCGGCATCAAGCCAGACAAGGAGACTAAGGCAGAAATCCGCTCTTGAGTGCAGCGAGGTCTACAACTAGAAGACTTCCTGTTCGAAGAGAAGCTCGTAAGAGCTAGGCTGAGTCCTCTTGGAAGGTCGCTACCTTGGTGCACACACTTACTCTTTCTTTTAAGTTTGTCCTTAATTTCTCTGACTAATATGCTCGTCGCTTTCTGCAAGAGTCATGATAGATATCCCCCGTAGGAGAGCTCTTCGGGTCCATGAAGAGGGGGAAGAAGAGGAAGGCATCCAAAAAGGCCTGCCCCCAAGAGACTTTTACCCCACCTCTCGCTGACACCGCCACTAATGAAGACCCTCTAGTGGTTGACTTAGTCGAGGAAGACCGATGTAATGATTCTCCGCCTCACCAGCCCGAGGAGGTTCCGGCGTCCGAGCTCCAAACTACACGAGGAGCCAGCTCTTCAAGAGAGGGCTCTGAAGTGCCGCCAAGCATTCTGAACCCGAAGTGCAGCCTCCTCAAGAGCAAGAAAGCAGTCTACCGCCAGCCACTGCATGGTGGTACTCTCTAAACTTCGAACAGTGCTTTTCTTCGTTCTTTCCTTGTACTGAAGATTTATTTTCTTCTTTTCGGTAGGTGAACTCCATGATTCATGCTCTAGTTCGACAGTCCAGTCTGCATCTGAAGAGGGCCCTATAGGCCGAAGACTCTTCCATGAGCGCTCAATGCGAGCTGAACAAGGCCCTTAGTCAGATCCATAAACTGGAGAAAGATGTGTGGGCTTAGAAAGAACTGATCAAGCTGCTTATGAGAGAGAAGAAAGATCTGGAGAAGGAGAAGGAGAATCTTCAAGCTCTTCTGCAGGAGTGCAAGGCCATCTTCGATGATGCGATCAAGGAGGCTGGGAGTAAAGCTGTCGAGGCCTACAGGAGCTCAAAGGAATTCCACGATCTGACTATTGAGACTAGCATGGCTGCTTACCAGAAGGGCTTCAAACTCAATAGGTGGCTAATGCGGCGTGAGTTCCCTGAGCTCAACCTCAAGTCCATTACCACAATCGGAGTCACTCAGGAGATGGCCAACGAGGCTGCGAAGGACCTAGACTCCGATGAGGGAAGCGACGACAACGACGACCTCGGTGAAGAGACGGCTGGGGACTCTGCGGTCGGGGATGCTATGGAAACTGATCTTCTTGGAAATGTTGCAAGTGGGGACAAGGAGACCCAAGATGATTGATCTTGCTTGCCTCTTTTCTTGGACCTCCCGTACATATGTAGTGTCCCGAGCCTCCGAGCTCAGTTGAATAGTTGTAACTTCTTTTCTGTTTTTTTGTTTGTTGCTAAATGTACTAAACTTCTTTTTTGAATGAATGAAATCTTTGCTACTCATCTCATGTGCACAAATCTTGTTTGTGCAAAAATTTTTCTAAGTGTGGATTACTTCAAAGTGCCGAAATGGCGAACTAGGCATAAGTAAGAGTAATTCGATGTCAATGTATGCGGAAGTGAGCAGACACAATAGGGTATGTGCCTGACCCTTTTGCACATGAGCTACTTCTCAACTACCCATGCCGGAGCGACTAGGTCTTAGGTTGCCTATGCCGAAGTGACTAGGTCTTAGGTTGCCCATGTTGAAGCAACCAGGTCTTGGGTTGCCTGTGTCGAAGCGACGAGGTCTTGGGTTGCCCATGTCGAGCAACCAGGTCTTGGGTTGCGCTGAGATCATTAACTCGGCACCCTAACCCCAAGGCTTTAGGAGCGACTCATAGTCCACTCCCTTGTGCATAACTTGACCAGCTCAGTGGTCTTCCAAACTTAGCTAATTTTAGCGGATATCTAAAATTCACAGATAGTACCTCTTTAAGTTATCAACATTCCAAACTCGAGGTACTTACTTCCCTTCCATCGTTTCAAGCTCGTACGTGCCTTCTCCGAACACACGTCTCACCCTGTACGGACCCTCCTAGTTCAGGCCGAGCTTACCTACATCAGGCTCAGGTACCATCACCTTACAAAGCACCAGGTCGCCGACTCAAAACTACCATCTCTTGACCCGAGCATTATAGTACCGAGCTACCCGCTGTTGGTATGCCTCAGTTTGAATGTAAGTCAGGTCGTATACTTCTTCGATCAGGTTCAAGTTAGTTTGGAGCTCATCATCATTTGCCTCCTCATCATACGCATCAAGCCTCAAGGTCAGCACTTCGATCTCGGTAGGGATCACAACCTCCGTTCCGTATGTCAAGTTGAAAGGTGTTTCCTCAGTTGCAATCTTGATGGTTGTTCAGTAGGCCCAGAGGACATTGGGCAGTTCGTCCACCCACAACCCCTTAGCTCGTGCCAAGCGAGCTTTTAGTCCGTAGAGGATTGCCCTGTTCGTCATCTCGGCCTCTCCGTTTGCTTGAGGGTGTGTAGCCGAAGTGAAATTCTATTGAATCCCCATCTTAGTACACCAGTTTTGGAACTTTATGTCTACGAACTACTTTCCGTGGTCTGATATCAGCACATTGGGTAGTTTGAAGCGACACACTATGTTCTTCTAGAAGAAATTCTGCACGTTCCAAGTTGTAATTGTTACCAACGGCTCAGCCTCCACCCACTTCGTAAAGTAGTCAACTGCCACGACCAAGAATCTTCTCTGCCCGATTTTCGATGGGAATGGTCTGATGATGTCTATCTCCCACTACGAGAAAGGCCACGGGCTGGTTAGGTATTTCAGATCAACAGCAGGTTGATGAAGGATGTTGGCATGCCTCTGGCAGTTGTCACATTTCTTGACGAGCTCGAGTGCATCCACCTTCACGGTGGGCCAGTAGTACCCTTGTCTTAGTGCCTTTTGGGCTAGCACCCTGCCCCCCAAGTGTCCTTTGCAAAGTCCTTTGTGAACGGCGTGGAGCACTCGATTTGCTTCTGAAGGTCACAAGCAACGTAGGTAGGGGAACGTGAAGAATCTCTTATATAGCCACCCATCGATAACAATGTACCGAGCTGATTGACGCTCTACCCTCCGAGCTGCATTGCATTTTGCTGGTAGGGTCTCGTGGAGCAAATAATCAACGAGCGGATCAATTTAGCTTGGTTCCACTGGCAACACGGGAGTGACCTCTTCTACCCCTCGAGAATGTTGGGCTGAGGCAGGTCTTCTATGTACACCATTCGCATTGTGTTGTCACTGGTGCTTGCCAACCGCGATAGGGCATTGGCTTTAGCGTTCTCGAGTCTCGGTATCTGTCAGATGAACCAAGAGAGGAAGGTTGGCAAGAGCTTTCTCACTTTATCTAGACATGCTGCCATGGTCAGGTCTCACGTTTCATAATCACTGTTGACCTGGTTTACCACTAACTAGGAGTTGTTGTACACTACAAGGTGCTTCACACCAATTTCCTTTGCTAGACTCAACCCGACTGTCAATGCTTCATACTCCGCCTCATTGTCTGACGCCTCGAATACGAACCGGAGAGCATACTCCAGCCTTACCTCATTCGGCCCGTACAGTATTAGTCCTATCCCACTTCCTCGCTTATTAGACGAGTCATCCACGTGGAGGATTAAGGGCTCCTGATCCCAGGTCGGTCCTACTCTGACCGAGACCGGTGCCATGTTGGTTGATGCCTCCTACGTGTTAACAGGCTCAGTCAGTTCAGGGTTCGACGTGCTAAATGTACATTCTTCCATGAAATCCACCAAGACTTGGGGTTTGATCACTAGGCATGGATTGAATCGGATGTCGTACTCGCTCAGCTCGATGGCCCACTTTATCAACCTACCAGACACCTCGGGCTTTAGCATAACGTGCTTCAGAGGCTTGTTGGTGAGGACGATGATCGTGTGGGCTTGGAAGTACAGGCGTAATTTCCAAGCTGCGATAATCAGCGCATACTCCAGCTTCTCTATATCTAGGTATCTAGTTTCTTGTTCGGGTTGAGCTTTATGTTAAATTTTCTTAGAATTTGAAAAATAGAATCTAAATCATCAACTAAGGAATTTGAAAACTGGGTCTTCATGGTCATCAACATAATATTCCAATTTATTGTCGATCAGCGGCTCAAAAATTTTGTTTACAAGGCACTAGAAGGTCGCTCTAGCATTTTTTTTTAATTCAAAGGGCATTACTTTATAACAGTACAACCCTAGCTTAGTTACAAATTTGGTCTTGTCCTAGTCGGCTATGTCCAGCCTAATCTGGTTGTAGTCGGAGTAGGCGTCCATAAAGCTCAACAACTCGTGCCCTAAGGTCGCATCTACCAGGCGATCTATTTTGGGAAGGGGGAATCAGTCCTTCAGGCAAACTCTGTTGAGGTTGGTGTAGTCGACGCACATGTGCCACTTTTCATTGGCCTTCTTCACCAGCACAGGATTGGCCACCCAGCTTGGGCAATGGACCTCCCTAATGAAGTCTGTTGCGAGGAGCTTCCCGACCTCCTGGTCAACTACCTCCACCGCTCCAGGGCAAGGTTTCATTTTCTTTGTCTAACTGGCCTGACTAAAGGGTCCACATTAAGCTTGTGAGTTATTACGCTAAGGTCAATGCTAGGCATTTATATCGCAGACCAAGCAAAAACATCTATGTTATTTAGTAAGAAACTTACTAGTTGAGACCGAAGTGGTTCGCTTAGCAGAGCGCTAATCTGGATGGTCTTTGTCAGCTCGGCTTCAGAGACCGGTACATGGACTGTCTCTTCCATCGGGGCAGCTTGCTCCTATGTGTACTCAGATGGTAGCTCTAGTTCGACATTGTCCACCAACTTTGCCTTACCTTTCAGCGTGGCCACGTAGCACTTACGAGATTCAAGTTGATCGCCTCGTACTACCCCTACTCCGCAAATTGTTGGGAACTTCATTGCCAAATAGTAGGTTGATACCACTGCACATAAGGCATGAAGAATGGGCCTACCTAGGATCACATTGTAGGGGAACAGAGTCGCGACCACCAAGAATGTGTGTTCGAAGGACACTAAATTGGGCCACGTCCCTACTGCGCTAGTACTATGACTCGACTGAGAGGTTTGACCACCTCACCACTGAACCCCACCAGGGCGAATCTGCTAGTTTCTTGTTGCTCTGCTTCAACTGCAACTTGTCAAAAGCTTCCTCGAACAAGATGTCGGCCAAACTCCCTGAATCCACCAGTATCTGCTTTACCTTGAAGTCATTAATTACAAGCTTGACGACGAGGGCATCATCGTGTGGATATTGGATCCCACGCGCATCGTCCTCGGTGAAGCAGATTGGCCCTACCCTCGTGCAAAATGAACTTCTTTAGATACCCACGGTGGATGAGCTCTTAGATCTTGTCATGGAGGTTCCGGCAGTTCTTAGTGATGTGTCTAATGTCGTGATGAAAGTGACAATAGACATTCGGGTTCTTGGTCGTCGGATCTCCTCGTAGCCTGGGTGGCCACTTGACAAAAGAAGAATCCTTGATCACCTTGGTTCACATTGAGGGGGTGTAGGGTGTTCTTTCAACAAGAGGGGTCTTGAATCGCCGACCTGACCTAGAACCCCAAGACGATGACTTACTTCTCTGACGGGGAGACTGTCTTCTCCTCGGTGACTTACTCTTCTTTTGTCGGTACTTGCTGCTATTGGCTCCTTCATCTTCGTTCTTCCTCTTCTCGCCTTGTTGGATCTCTACCTTTGAGCCGAGAGCTTCTTCTGTTTTCATGAACTTCTTGACATAGTCGAGGAACTCCGTGATCATCCTTGGACGATATACTCCGAGGTACCATGCGAACTCCTTGTGCTTAACTCCCTTTCACGCCGCAGTGAGGCACGCAGCTGGATCGAGATCTGGTATTTGCAAACAGTCCTCATTGAAACATTTGATGTATCTTCAGATCGATTCATTCTCCCTCTAGACCACGTTCAGAAGGCTCTCTTGTGACTTTGAGCACTTCTTACTAGTGATGAAATGGGTAGTAAACATGTCAGCGAACTGAGCCCAACTTTTGATCGAGCCCGGTGCTATGTTTCTATACCATTGCTTGGCTAATCCTCTGAAGGTGGTGGAAAAGGCCATGCACATGCACGCCTTGTCTGCTCCATCAAAGTACATCTGAGACTCAAATGCATCGACATGGTCTTTGAGGTCGAACTTCCCATCATACGTCTCTAGTGTAGGTGTATTGAAGTCTTTTAGCCTTGGGGCCGCTAGTATCTCAGGTGATAGGGGAGGGCCAACTCAACAATGCAGGAGCCGACTGTGCAGCTACTGAGCTCACTTCCTCCCTCACCCTACTTGGTTCTAGTGGTTGACTGCTTCTTGGCGGCAGGCTGTTCCTAGCTAATGATCGGTGCATCTTGCGACGTCACCGTTTCTTAGTTGCCTCCACATTGGTGTTATTGACCTCGGTGTTGTCTGGCACTTCGACCCTGGTCTGTTCTCGTTCTTGAACACTGCCGCAAGGTGGGAGTGAGTTCCTACCTCTGGCATCTTCTCGATCGCGAACTCATTGTTGACTACTACGGGGAGCCGAGGGGTCTTGTTGTGAGTCTGTGCCTTGTGCTCTGAGCTGGCGGTCATTGACTTGTGACTCACGATTCTTAGGCCGTGGGTGTTGTTGTTGATTGGTCCTCGTATGCTGACTGACTTCTGGCCTGTCTTTAGGGTTTCCTCTCTGAGAAGGTGGGGCTGTATGTTGACCATCAACTCTACCCTGAGGTGGTGTCCGATCTCAGGGAGGGGCTGGGACCTGTGGATTTCCCACATTTCGAGGAGAAGATCGGTGCACACCTTGTGCTGGTTGTTCTGGTTCTAAGGCTGATGCTGATACTACTGCTGATGCTAGGGTTGCAACGGTGGAAACTGCTGTTGATACTACTAATAGAAGTAGTATTGCTGGAATTGTTGGAACTGGTGCATCTGCTGCATTTGTAGGTGCATAGAGCGAACACTTTGGACCAGCTTGTTGAACTGCTGGTGCCCAACCCTAGGAGGGACCACAGAGGGCTCTAACACGGAGAAAGTGAAGCTTAGCTGGGGCAGCGGAGCGTTCAACGGCTGGGTCACAAAGGTCGGGTTCATCTGGGCCCCCAAGATGGTCAGGGGAATGGTGGATTGACCAATTGTTACCGAGGGGCCTTTAGAGTAGGCTGCAGTGTGGTCCTGCCCCCTAGTAACGCCCATGTTGACAGTCTTGCCGGTGTTTCTAGTGTTGCTTGAGGATGCCATTAAATAGAATGGAGAAATGGAAAGTAGGTAGTAGTGACTTAGTTTTTATGTACGAGTTCCCACAGACGGCGCCAATTGATGGTGTGCGATCTGGAAGCTCCTAGCTGGAATGTCGCCTGGATGCTGGTCGTTTAGCAAGCTGGTCTGGACTGCAAGAAAGTGGATCAAAGAACCCGGGGTGGCTAACCCGACAAGTAGACTTGTTCATGGGCTGGGCTCGGGCTTGGATTTTGCCAAAATTTCAATGGGCCCTGCCTGTGAACAGGTCTACCGATAAGGTACACGCGATTATTTGGTCACTAGCTTACTTATATTCAAGCTTTTAGCTCACAACCAAAGTACAATACTAACTTAAGCATCGGAGAGACCTCATCTGGTTAGCCACCCGGGGTTCTCTGATCCACTTTCTTACAGCCCGGACCAGCTCGCTAAGTGATCAGCATCCAGATCACGCACCATCACTAAACACTGAGGAACTAGAAGTGCAGGAACAATCGAACAAGGACTCGAATTTGGACTTGGAAGACAGGTAAGCTATCAACCATTTTTAGAATTTTGGACAAAAAATGTAGGATTTATTTAATTTTTAATTATATGTTTATGTATGCATGTTTTTAGTAGTAGAACGTTCAATTATATGTTTTACATGAGAATGTGTTTATTCATGTTCTGGTTTTTTATTACATTTATTTAATTGATTATTTTACATTGTTCTTAAGGTTTTTGGTTTTGTTATACATTGTGCATATTTAAATTGTCACAATAAACTGATTTATCTTTTATTGCAATTTTATTAATAGATTTATGTGTAAAATACATTCTATTGTTCTTTGTTCAAATGTTTCTAATTTCATACTTGTTTGGGTCATACATGTTAATATATTTCATTATTAACACCCCAAACTGGTGACACTCCGCACCAAATGTTCCTTTTCATAGAAGGGTTCAAAGTCCACAAACCGTATTAGAAATTGCATCAAACCATAATAAAATGGTTTGATTTGGTTTAAAAATTTTCCAAACCATAATTTTTAGTTTGGTCTGAGATATTCTCTAAATTGCACCAAACCAGACCGTGAACACCCTTAGGAAGGTAGTATGAATTTTGCATTAGTTTTTCAAATACAAATTTTGCACTATCAAGATGAACGGAAAATCTATTATGTGGGAAAGACATGGTATAGAAGAGTTTTGATCAATCAAAACGCACCCATCAATTATGATAAAAAACGCTTGATTGACTATCACATTTATGATACCAACTGATTGGTAAATTTTTAATTATAAATGCAAAACTGAACCGAATTTTAAATTTGTGTGGTTCAAATTTACAACGTGATGTAGCGCAATCCGGCTGCTCCCTGCAGGAGATGATCTGGCTATCGGCAACGACGGGCTCGATGAACCTGCAAGAGATAAACCAGAGAACCCGGGGTTGTTTATCTGGCGGGGTCGCTCCGATGCTTAAGTTAGCACTTGGTTGCGAGCTGAAAATGATATTAGATTGTGAGAGAGCTAGAGAGCAGAGATCACCCGTTTCCTCACCCCGGGGGGTGAAGCCTTTATATACAAGAGTCCTTGCGGGTTCGGTGGATTAGTTCCGGAATTCTCGCTGCGACAGGATCCGTTTCTAAGTTAGTTTGGGATAAAGCTACAAACCGATAAGGCTGACCATTTCCGCCTGAATCGGGGAGTGGGGAGATAATATTAACCGTTACATGGTATGATCCCGTAAGACACGGAGTACGGTGACGAGATCCCCGGGGTTGTCATGCGGTGGTCAGCATTGCCTGAGCTCGTGCTCTTTAGATCCAACCTGATATGAATGCCGAAGTTCCTTGGAACCGAGGTGGTCCCGATGTGACCTTGCACCGAGGTATACTCGTCCCGAGGTAGATTTGTCCAGAGGTGGACTTGTCCGAGGTGGTCCTGTCCCGAGCTGGTCTGGTTATCCGAGCTCAATCCGTTGTGGACTTGGCGTGTCAGGCTGAGTTGTTGTCCTACTAATTAGGTTGCCAGTTCGGCATAAAGGTTGGTCGCCAGGTCAGCGTCAGTGCCAGGTCGCCAGGTCGACGTCTGTGCCAGGTCGCTAATTCGGGACATCATCATCTTGGCTAAGTTGTTGTCTAAGTGGTTCCGGGTGTCACCCAGTTGTTTCGAGGTGCCATGTGTCACAATATCATTGGAGGGCCAAAACCGCCCTCATCATTTGCCCCCCACTCCCTTGTTGAAAGTAACTCGACGAAGGGAGTAGATTGATCCTTTTGGCCCAGAATGAATAATTTGATGAGCTCGTAAGCGTCGATTCAATTCCTTAGGCTCTAGGAGCGACTCGTAGTCCGCTCCTTGATTTCGCCCATGCCAAAGAGGCGACTGGGTATTATGTGGTGAGGAGGTCTTCGCTAGTTCGGTATTTTGGCCCTTAGGCTCTAGGAGCGACTCATAGTCCACTCTCCTTGATTTTGCCCATGCCGAAGAGGCGATTGGGTCTTATGTGGTACCGAGGTCTTCGCTTGTTCGGTACTTTAGTGCTATGGCTGCACTGCATTAGCCTCGTGACGCCGGTCACCCACTCCTACAAGAAGCTAGTAGGAGCTCGATCTACGGGGGCACCATTATTGACTTTAGGTCGTCAGCTCGCACGGGAGCCTTGGAAGGCTCGACCACCAAGGGCGTCCATGCAGTCTGCTGGCCGCCAAATCCTACGGAAGCCACAGAGAGCTCATCTTTGTAGAGGGGACCTCGCGAAGAGGACTAATGAGGCTTTATCCGAGTTGAAATAAAATTGGTAGAGGTGCTTAATCTGTTAGCTATCATCTTCTTGCATAGTCTTTGAGTTCATAAAAACTGAAAACTATAAAGCGAGAGCTTCAGTTTCTAAAAGTGAGGACTTAGCTTTCTGGAAGAAGAGGATTTAGCCTTTTAGAGAATGAGAACTTAGCTTTTTGTTGTGTTTCCCACAGACGACACCAAATGATGTAGCGCAATCTGACTGCTCCCTGCAGGAGATGATCTAGGTACCGGCAACGACGGGCTCGATGAAACTGCAATAGATAAACCAGAGAACCCGGGGTTGTTTACCTGGTAGGTAACTCTGATGCTTAAGTTAGGACTTGGTTGCGAGCTGATAATAATATTAGATTGTGAGAGAGCTAGAGAGCAGAGATCACGTGTTTCCTCACCCCTGGGGGGTGAAGCCTTTATATACTGGAGTCCTTGCGGGTTCGATGGAGTAGTTCCGGAATTCTCGCTGCGACAGGATCCGTTTCCATGTTAGTTAGGGATAAAGCTACCAACTGGTAAGGCTAACCATTTCCGCCTGAATCGAGGAATGGGGAGATAATATTAGCCGTTACAAGGTATGATCCCGTAAGACGCGGAGTACGGTGACGAGATCCCCTGGGTTGTCATGCGGTGGTCAGCATTGCCTGAGCTCGTGCTCTTTAGATCCAATCTGATATGAATGCCGAAGTGCCTTGGGACCGATGTGGTCTCGATGTGACTTTGCACCGAGGTATACTCGTCCCGAGGTAGACTTGTCCCGAGGTGGACTTGTCCGAGGTGGTCCTGTCCCCTGCTGGTCTGGTTATCCGAGCTTGATCCGTTGTGGACTTGGCGTGTCAGGCTGAGTTGTTGTCCTACTAGTTAGGTTGCCAGTTCGACATAAAGGCTGGTCGCCAGGTCGGTGTCAGTGCCAGGTCGCCAGGTCATGCCTGTGCCAGGTCACCAATTCGGGACACCATCATCTTGGCTAAGTTGTTGCCTAAGTGGTTCTGGGTGTCACCTAGTTGTTTCGAGGTTCCATGTGTCACAATATCATTGGAGGGCCAAATCCGCCCTCATCATTTGCCCCCCACTCCCGAGCTGAAAGTAACTCGATGAAGGGAGTAAATTGATCCTTTTGGCCCAGAATGAATAATTTGATGAGCTCGTAAGCATCGATTCAATTCCTTAGGCTCTGGGAGCGACTCGTAGTCCGCTCCTTGATTTTGCCCATGCCGAAGAGGCGACTGGGTCTAATGTGCTGAGGAGGTCTTCGCTAGTTCAGTATTTTGGCCCTTAGGCTCTGGGAGCGACTCGTAGTCCACTCTCCTTGATCTTGCCCATGCCAAAGAGGCGATTGGGTCTTATGTGGTACCGAGGTCTTCGCTAGTTCGGTACTTCTGTGCTATGGCTGCACTGCATTAGCCTCGTGACGCCGATCACCCACTCCAACAAGAAGATACTAGGAGCTCGATCTACGGGGGCAGCACTACTGACTTTAGGTCGTCAGCTCGCATGGGAGCCTTGGAAGGCTCGACCAGCAAGGGCGTCCATGCAGTCTGTTGGCCGCCAACTCCTGCGGAAGCCACAAAGAGCTCATCCTTGTATAGGGGACCTCGCAAAGAGGACTAAAGAGGCTTTATCTGAGTTGAAATAAAATTGGTAGAGGTGCTTAATCTATTAGCTATCAACTTCCTGCATAGTCTTTGAGTTCATGAAAACTGGAAACTATAAAGTGAGAGCTTTAGTTTCTAAAAGTGAGGACTTAGTTTTCTGGAAGAAGAGGATTTAGCCTTTTAGAGGATGAGAACTTAGCTTTTTGTAGCGTTTCCCACAGACAACACCAAATGATGTAGCACAATCCAACTGTTCCCTAAAGGAGATGATCTGGGTACCGGCAACGACGGGCTCAATGAACCTGCAATAGATAAACCAGAGAACTCGGGGTTGTTTACCCGACGGGTCACTCCGGTGCTTAAGTTAGCACTTGGTTGCGAGCTAATAATAATATTAGATTGTGAGAGAGCTAGAGAGCAGAGATCACGTGTTTCCTCACCCCCGGGGGGTGAAGCCTTTATATACTGGAGTCCTTGTGGGTTCGGTGGAGTAGTTCCGGAATTCTCGCTGCGACAGGATCCGTTTCCATGTTAGCAAGGGATAAAGCTACCAATTGGTAAGGCTGACCATTTCCGCCTGAATCGGGGAGTGGGGAGATAATATTAGCCGTTACAAGGTATGATCCCGTAAGACGCGGAGTACAGTGACGAGATCCCCTGGGTTGTCATGCGGTGGTCAGCATTGCCTGAGCTCGTGCTCTTTAGATCCAACCTGATAAGAATGCCGAAGTGCCTTGGGACCGAGGTGGTCCCGATGTGACCTTGCACGGAGGTATACTCGTCCCGAGGTAGACTTGTCCCGAGGTGGACTTGTCCGAGGTGGTCCTGTCTCGAGGTGGTCTGGTTATCCAAGCTCGATCTGTTGTGGACTTGGCGTGTCAGGCTGAGTTGTTGTCCTACTAGTTAGGTTGCCAATTCAGCATAAAGGCTGGTTGCCAGGTCGGCGTGAGTGCCAGGTCGCCAGGTCGGCGTGAGTGCCAGGTCGCCAGGTCGACGCCTGTGCCAGGTCACCAATTCGGGACACCATCGTCTTGGCTAAGTTGTTGCCTAAGTGGTTCCGGGTGTCACCCAGTTGTTTTCGAGGTGCCATGTGTCACAATATCATTGGAGGGCCAAATCCGCCCTCATCATTTGCCCCCCACTGCCGAGCTGAAAGTAACTCGATGAAGGGAGTAGATTGATCCTTTTGGCCTACAATGAATAATTCGATGAGCTTGTAAGCGTCGATTCAATTCCTTAGGCTCTGGGAGCGACTCGTAGTCCGCTCCTTGATTTTGCCCATGCCGAAGAGGCGACTGGGTCTTATGTGGTGAGGAGGTCTTCGCTAGTTCGGTATTTTGGCCCTTAGGCTTTAGGATCGACTCGTAGTCCACTCTCCTTGATCTTGCCCATGCCGAAGAGGCGATTGGATCTTATGTGGTACCGAGGTCTTCGCTTGTTCGGTACTTTAGTGCTATGGCTGCACTGCATTAGCCTCGTGACGTCGGTCACCACTCCTACAAGAAGCTAGTAGGAGCTCGATCTACGGGGGCAGCACTACTGACTTTAGGTCGTCAGCTCGCACGGGAGCCTTGGAAGGCTCGACCACCAAGGGCGTCCATGCAGTCTGTTGGCCGCCAAATCCTGCGGAAGCCACAAAGAGCTCATCTTTGTAGAGGGGACCTCGCGAAGAGGACTAATGAGGCTTTATCCGAGTTGAAATAAAATTGGTAGAGGTGCTTAATCTGTTAGCTATCATGTTCCTGCATAGTCTTTGAGTTCATAAAAACTGGAAACTATAAAGCGAGAGCTTTAGTTTCTAAAAGTGAGGACTTAGCTTTCTGGAAGAAGAGGATTTAGCCTTTTAGATAATGAGAACTTAGCTTTTTGTTGCGTTTCCCGCAGACGACACCAAATGATGTAGCGCAATCCGACTGCTCCCTGTAGGAGATGATCTAGGTACCGGCAATGACGGGCTCGATGAACCTACAATAGATAAACCAGATAACCCGGGGTTGTTTACCTGGCAGGTAACTCTGATGCTTAAGTTAGCACTTGGTTGCGAGCTGATAATAATATTAGATTGTGAGAGACCTAGAGAGCAGAGATCACGTGTTTCTTCACCCCCGGGGGGTGAAGCCTTTATATACTGGAGTCCCCTTGCGGGTTCGGTGGAGTAGTTCCGGAATTCTCGCTGCGACAGGATCCGTTTCCATGTTAGCTAGGGATAAAGCTACCAACTGGTAAGGCTGACCATTTCTGCCTGAATCGGGGAGTGGGGAGATAATATTAGCCATTACAAGGTTTGATCCCGTAAGACGCGGAGTACGGTGATGAGATCCCCGAGGTTGTCATGCGGTGGTCAGCATTGCCTGAGCTCGTGCTCTTTAGATCCGACCTGATATGAATGCCAAAGTGCCTTGGGACCGAGGTGGTCCTGATGTGACCTTGGACCGTGGTATATTCGTCCCTAGGTAGACTTGTCCCGAGGTGGACTTGTCCGAGGTGGACTTGTCCCGAGGTGGTCCTGTCCCGAGGTGGTCTGGTTATCCGAGCTTGATCCGTTGCGGACTTGGCGTGTTAGACTGAGTTGTTGTCCTACTAGTTAAGTCTCTAGTTCGGCATAAAGGCTGGTCGCCAGGTCAGCGTCAGTGCGAGGTCGCCAGGTCGCTAGTTCGGGACACAATCATCTTAACTAAGTTGTTATTTAAGTGGTTACGGGTGTCACCCAATTATTCCATGGTGCCATGTGTCACAATATCATTGGAGGGCCAAATCCGCCCTCATCACAATGTAAACAAATAGGGCCTTCTGTCCTAAATACAGAACAAACCCAGATTTGTGCTGGGTCAATATTTTATCAGCCAAGAACAAAAGTTAAAAAAAAATGATACTATTTCTTCCTTCCACATTCTTTATCTCTCTTACTATATTATTTGGTTATAGTCTCTTATTATAATTGAAACTCATTTTTTAGAACCATGAAGTATCCAACCCAAATAAATAAATGATTAATTAAATAATACAAAGAATCTTTTAAAAATTAAATAGTACAAAGATAGAAATAATATTCTAGGTACAAAAATAAAACAAAAATTAAATAAATAATTTTAACATCAAGTGTTCAGTGCTCACAAAACCTAAGTGAGCAGCAGAGTTCCCCTTGTTCAATTACTTTGCAAGAATTTTTACCCAAAAAAATTAAATAAAAAAGAAAAGGGAACAAAGCTTTTGCAAGTGTTATTCCACATTATAAACAAAAGTTGCCCTGTGGGCTATGGCTTTGGCTTTGTGTCACAGCGATTTGAGGAGGCAGGAGGCTGGCATTGGAGTGAAAGCAGACTTGTTGCAGTGGCAGTGTCATGGAGAAATCTCTGGTAACGCTGGACAAGGGTACATGCTGCTCTTCTTGGAACTACTGTTGCCAGAGATTGGCGACGGGATCGTCAGATGGAATACTGGCGATTTTTGATTCTCCCGACCCAGATTCTTCGACCTTCACCTGCACGTCTAGATGTAAGGTTCGTGAAGTTCTTCTCTCTCCTTTCTCCTTTTCTTTTTCTCTTTATGTCCAAGTGGTAATCGATCCAAAACTTGAATAAAAGGTTCCGATGCTCTTGATAGAATAAGCTACTCCAAATCGGCGTAATTTATCCCTGTTGGTTCATACCGTGGAATATTTGTGTTAGTTTGAGGATTTTGGTATGAATATTATGAGTGTTAAAGCACCTCATTTGTTGAAATATTGATTAATTTGTCAGGTTTGTTTTGGACTTTTATGTTCTCAATTTGATGGAGTTGCTTAGATTGTTAGACAAAAATGATAGATACCACAAAGGGATGGATTCTGGTATGATGAACTTCATTGTTATGGAATACTGTTTATTTTGTTAAGCGTTAGATAGCTTCCATATAGCTGACATGGCATTTGCTACGTCTTCAGTTGCTGAATCTAGTTATTCGTTGTGTTTGATACAAGTCGTGTTTATAGACTGAGTGTGCATCCGGTGTTCTATTAAAAACCGATACGCACAAATATCTACTATTATTCGATAATGTTCTTATTCCACCTCTTCTTTTTATGAGAAGATCATTGATACGAAATGATTTCCAGCGAGAGTCATGGCCGGATGGCCCATAAAGCTATAAACAATAAACACTGCAGGGTATCGCAAAAGTTATTCTGCAAATTCATCCTCAAAATTTTGCTTCTCCAACAACCTTTTAATTTTTCCTGATATTTTGATTATGAACTGTCTTATAGGCACATGAAACAAGTATTACAAAAGTTACTTGGATTCCTCCAGAATATGGTGATGCAGTTGCATGCATTTGCTTAGATGGAAAATTATCACTATGGGAGGAAATTGAGGAAGGTACATAGTTGTTTTCTTCTGATATCAGAAGTTTCCAATTTGCAAGCTTTTAGCTCTTTTTTTTATCTGATAAGTTATAAACCATAACTTCGACATCCATAAATGTTGATATTTTCATTACAATAAAACATTATTGCTGAAAGTCTGTATGCCTGTCGATCAAGTGGCTTCCAAGATCAGTAAATGATCTTTTTCTTTTTTTTTTTTGTGGGGGGGGGGGGGGGGGGAGGGGGTGGGAGGAATGGACAGAGTAAGCATCTAGGCCATGAGGTTGAGTGGTAAGACTGCCTTGAATATTCTGAATTGTAGTTCTCTCAATATAGTGCTTTGTATTTGGAATTCCCATTTACCCATCTTAGGGAAAGGGGCCGCACTTGCTTCTTCTTGACTCTTTTGTTAGTTTTTGGTCCTTTATTCCTCAAATATAAATCTGTTGCATAGCTACATATTTGACAATAATATAAGAGGCATCTTTTTTTATCCCTCTATCTTTTAGGTCCACATCCACTAAAATGGAAGGTATGTAAACACTTTGAAAGCAATGCAGCTCGAGTGCTGGACCTCCAATTTGGGATGTCCCAAACAAGTTTGAAAATGGTCAGTGCTAGTAGTATTTACTCTTTTCCTGTTCTCTTTTTTTCTTATTTGTTTTACTCCATTATTGAAAAGCTAATTTGCAGTTGACTTCTTGTGCTTGTTTTAGTGATCTTTTGATCTTCCATATGCTTGTTTTCTAACTATAATATTCCAATTTTACTTGAAATTTATATGAATTTGTATTTGCTAATTTGCCTAGTCATTTTTCTTTAATTTCAGAGAAATGTAGTCCAATGAACCTCTTCCTGGATATATATGCCATTGTGTTTATATGATATCTGAGATTTTTACATTGTACTTATAGACCGTGATACTTAATTGCTAGTAAAATTCTCCAAATTGCCCATATTATGGTAAGTGGGGCTGAATTAGAAAGGAAAATGTAGTTCTTGAAGAAAAACCAACATAGGCACTGAGGCTTCTCATTTGGCATGTTTTGACTACCTAATTTTGGTTAAATTCAAACTTACCTTTTTTAAGTTCTATCATCAAATAGGGACATTTTTGTAAGTGATACCTTTTTTTTTCATCAGTAACTGATAATGATTTTGTTTCTATTGAGAGAATATACAGGGTATTTATGGTATGATACTTATTCTATCTCTCCTCACCTGTTAGAGCAAAAAGCAGAAGCTTCCTTTAGACTAATGGATACCCACACCCGGTCACTGGTTGTTCATTTACCTCATTTGGATCTAAGGAATCTTCAAAGGAGTTTGCAGACGAAGAGATCCAAGAAAACTCTACTTTTATGGTAATAGCCAGGCGTCTTGGTGCCTTAAATGCCATGGTCCTTCCATTTCTCCCTTCAATCAGCCAATAATTGATTGTGAGTCTCCTTCTATAACCAAGTTCTGGATCCCTGTCCTTGCCAATCTATGTCCTTATTGCACAAATTGTGTTTCTGCCTTTGCTGAGTTTCCAGCACCCATTAGACCTCAAAATTCCAATGTAATGCCTCCTTCGTGATCTCCAAAAACACCACCTATTTCTGACCTGGATTTGCAAATACTGCAGCCATCAAAATTCATTTTTATTCTATCTAATGGAGAGTGCCATGCAGGGGTACTCTTATCCCTTCTAGTAGATATTGATGCCACCACTTGTCACTCTCTGAGGATATCATCTATGGTGAAACAGGAGAAATCCTTTCTAGTCTTCACCTGATGAATTTTTATCAAATATCTTAATACCTCATTAGATTGATTTTTATTTGAGAAAAATTTGGAGTTTCATTCTTCCCATATTATTCATATGGTGCCTTCTGTCATGCATCTCTACATAATCTTTCCTCTTTTCTTACTTGTTGAGAAAAAATTGGGCTGCAACAGAGTATCTACATTCTACATCCTATGGAGGTTTCCATCTAGCACCAAAGAAAACAATGAAATGTTCCCAAATGCTGTTAACAAAAAGACAAGTGATACAGATACTGAAGCAAGGTGTGATCATCAAGAAGAAAAATATGGAGGCAAATGATTCTCCTTTTTTTTGTTTTTAAATGATTCTCCTTTCACTAGATATTCATTTGAAAGGATGTAGAACTGGTAAATATTTTCAGTTTAAGTATAGATCCCATGTAACTGACTGGAGAATGAGTAGCTGATGTGTTGGAATCCCTTGGAGAATGACTAAATTGAAAAGAGTACCATGCCATTCCAATTTTCCAATAATCAAATGCCCTCTACCTCAAATTTCATTAGAAACACACACGCTTTAATTGCTAAAACAGTAATAGACAATATATCTTTTTTCTTCCTACTTATCTGGTATTGATTTAAAAAAGTCTCTTATTTCCATGGAGTATTAAGAAGGTTGGAAAAGGGGCTGGAGTGCCTTCTTTTGAGGTATATGTTTGCTATTAGAAGATCATATTGTGTTGCAAACTCAAAAATCATATTCCTCATTTAGTATCTTTCTCCAAATGCATGTCCTCCATGCGTTCACCATAATCCTCCATTATACTCTTATAGCCACTTAGGCCTTGTCCTATAAAAAGTGTCTTTCTGTCTGAATTTATTTGAATTTTTCCTTTATATTTTCCTTGAATCATTTCTTAATGCATATGATGGGATAAGGCTTTGTTGAGTTGATTTGAGTTTCTTAGTTCTATCCTGGTATCCCATTGAATGCACAAGTGTAATCAATAGCATTGATTATCCTATTTAAGACAAGCTTCTTCAAAAAAAATCCTATACTACCATGCACAGTTTTGCTTTTCACTAGAACTACCAATAATATAAACAGCAGCATCAACGAGTAGATGTGAATTCTAGCATGCATGACATGCACATAAGGTACTCTTTTAACCGGACTTGCATGGATCAAGATAAGATGAACTTCAATGTCACAAGGTTTTGTCATGCAAATTCTAATGGCATATGGTTAACAGAGAGTATGAGGGATTTTTCGAGGGTTATTGCCAGGCACAACATCTAGGATTTACCTCTCCACAATGGGAAGTTTACTTGGTCAAATTTGTGGGAAAATGTAATAAGTTGCAACTGTACAGATTTCTGATGACCTCAGATTAGGAGGAACATTTTCCCACCCTTGTTCAGGAAATTAGACATTGGTGTACCTCCGATCATTGGCCAGTTACTCTACAAACTCAATTAGTGTCTACAGGAAAAACCCCTTTCAGATTGGAAAAGGTGTGCCCTTTACATGAGGACTTCCAGCAAAACGTGTCTACCTGGTGGGGAGAATGTAGGGTGGAAGGATGGGTAGGCTTTTGCTTTTTGCAAAAATTGAAATATTTGAAAAGGAAGCTAAAACATTGGGAAAGAGATGAATTTAAAGAAATTTTAAACGAAAAAAATCAAAGTTCTTTTGGAGATGGAGGATCTTGACCAAAAGGAGAAAAGCGAGGTCTTCGATGAAGATGGTAGGATTAAAAGGGAGGCTTTAAGGAAAGAATATGACAAGGTAGTGAGAAGGGAATAAGTGCTTTTGAGGTAGAGAATCTAGAGATCAAAAGTAGGATCACAAAAGGAAGGTCATAATAATTCTAGATTCTTCCATAGTTATGCCTCAGGGAGGTGTCAGAAAAATCTCATTACTAAATTGAAGGTGGGGCAAAGAGAGGTGGAAGACATAGAGGAAATGGTTGAGGTCATTCTAAAATTCTTTAAGGAATTGTATTCCAAGGAAACAAAAACTTTATGTTAAGTAGCTGGGATGGTTCTGTTTTGTCAAAAGACAAGAATGCTTGGCTGGAAAGAGAATTTGTGGAGAAGGAAATCAGGGATGATTTTAGTTTGGATGGGGATAGAGGTCATGTGCCAGATTCAAGAGTGTGGAAATGGCAGAAATCAGGAGTATTCTCAGTTAAATCCTTCTACAGATATTTAGTAGGTGGAAATGGTACATGTTTTCCTAGCCGGGTCATTTTGGGGACAGTGGCACCCATGAAAGTTAAATTTTTTGCTTGGGTGGCAGTTTTAGAGAAATGCCTAACAAAAGAAATGCTGTTGAAGAAAGGTTTTCCATGCAATGACTTGAACTGCAGCCTGTGCAGCGGGGAGATGGAATCAGTTAATCATCTGTTTTTACATTGCAAGTTCGTAGGAGAGATATGGAACTATTTTCTAAAGTGCTTAGAGGTCAGCTGGAGTATGCCTGCCTCAGTTAAAGAATGCTTGGAGGCTTGGCACATACCGGGGATGACAAAGAAGGGGAAGTTGTGCTGGTCCTCTTTACCTCTGGCTATTTTGTGGGCGGTATGGACTGAAAGGAACAGCAGGACTTTTGATCACAAAGCTTCTATTGAAGCTGAGGTCAGTAACAAGACTAATGAGCTGCTTAGGAGCTGGTTGTCTATACATACAGGTTTTAAAGAAGATACATCTGACTGTAGATTTTTTGAAGGTGGCCGTTTTTTGAGGTCCTTTTGCTTATGTTTTGTACAGTTTCTTGATAGGCCCCAATTAATGCCAGGAAGAGGAAAGGTCAACAATCAGCTAAGGGGGGGAAATAATTGAACAATTAATCACATGAGGGCAATTATAGCTGGAGGGAATAAGGAGAGTCTTGGGGCATTTATAGCTATGTCAGTTATGAATAAGAAGAGTTTTTGGGCATTTATAACTAGGCCAGCTGGGCATTTATAGAGGGAGTCAGTTATGCTATCAGTAGAGTATAAGAAGGGGCTTTGGGGGATGGGGGTGGTATGTTTTCTTTGAGTAAAGAATATTGTGAGTGTTTGGGAGAGCCGGCGGTCTCTCGAAGAACCGACCAACTGTTAATGTTTTCTGCTGAATGAATACTAGTTTCTTTTGTCGATGTTCGAGTGTGTGAGCGCTGCTGTAAGTCTGTGAACTGCGTGTCAAATTTCTGGGTCATATCAGTGGTATCAGAGCGCATCTTTCCTCGGCCATGGTGACAGCTAAGGAAGTGGCATCGCAGGTGGAGGGTTTCGAAGAACGCTTGACTTCTCTGCATTCTGAAGTGGATGGCTTACGTGATGAGATTCAGTGACTCGATCCAGAAAAGATAGCAGCAGGACTTTTGAAGATCTCATCCCTAGAAGGAGGCGTTCAAGACATGGTAAGACGTTTTGATCTGTTGCTTCAGCAACAGACCTTTTCAGCTCCTTTGTGTACAACTGACATTGCTCCTCCTGTAGCCACATCAAGTCGTGTGGCTGACAAAGGGAAGAGTGCAGCTTTCCCGACGTCTTCTTCAATGTCAGTGCCGGAACATACTTCTGATCCACTTCCTCGGAAGTTGGAGTTGCCTATTTTTGATGAGGAAAATCCAGACGGCTGGCTTTTTCGCGCGGAACGCTATTTTGAGATTAATGGCTTGCTTTCGGCGGAACGACTACGGGCGGCCGTGGTCTGTTTAGAGGGTGATGCTTTGGCGTGGTATTATTGGGAGGATGGTCGGCGACCTTTTCGGAGTTGGGCAGAATTCAAGGAACTCCTCCTTGAACGTTTTCGATCGACTCAGGAAGGTAATTTACAGGAGCATCTCTTCTCGTTACATCAGCCTTCTACTGTTAAGGAATATCATCGCCAATTCGAGGTGCTCTCCGCTCCCTTATGTGACCTGCCAGAATCAGTCCTTGAAGCAGCCTTTGTTAATGGGTTGCGCCCAGATATCCGGGCCGAACTTCGACAGATGGAACCCGTTGGGCTGATCAAAAAAATGGTTGCAGCCCAGAAAATTGAGGAGAAGAATCAGGCCTTATGGGCTTATCAATCAGGTTCATTTCCTCGTGGGCTCACATCGTCCCTCTCTGGAACCCACTTTAACTCACGGGTTTCGCAAGTGACTACTCCTGCTGTCACCCGACCTGCATGTGCCGCAATCCCTCCTTCTTCTTCATCAGCCCCTATTATTAAGGCCCCACCTCCTGCTTTCAAAAAGATGACCGATAAAGAGATGCAGCAGAAACGTGCGAAAGGTCTATGCTTCCGTTGCGACAAGAAATACAGCCCGGGACACCGTTGTGCTCAGAAATCACTTCAGGTTTTATGGGTTCAAGATGATGTGGAGGAAATTACTTCTGATGCGTCTAATTTGGACTGCACTTCCGGGGACACTGAAATTGCTCCGGCTCCAGAATCAACTGCGCTTTGTGTTTCGTCTCTTGTTGGGTTGTGTGCGGCAAATTCCCTTAAGGTACATGGACGCATTTTGTCACGTGAGGTGGTCATATTGGTAGACTCGGGTGCATCCCACAACTTTATCTCCGAAACTTTAGTGGAAGAATTGAAATTACCCCGCACCCCTACACATGAATTTGGAGTTCAGATGGGAAATGGTGAGGAGGTGAGAACTTCCGGAGTCTGCCGTCAGGTTTGCCTCAACTTACCCGAATTGGATGTCATTGCTGATTTCTTTCCTTTAAAGTTGGGCTCTACGGATGTCATTCTTGGTTTTCCTTGGTTAGCATCCCTCGGGGACTCAGTGATGAATTGGGGCAACATGTCTATGAAGCTCAATTTGGGAGGTGTCCGGGTGAAATTACAGGGCGATCCTTCTCTCTGTTCTTCTCAGGTATCTTTGCATGCTATGATACGTAACTTACAACATGAGGGACATAACAGGGGTTTTCCACCTGGATATGATTTTGATGTTCATATCCACTATGGGGCTGATGCTTACATTTGTGGAGAAGAGACGACATTGTTGGAAAGCCTTGAAGGAAAACAAGGAAAACCAAGGTTGAAGCCTCCTTTTCCAGCTAAGGCAGGGCTATATGGATGTCCAACAACTGTTACAAATGTTGAAACTGTGGCTGTTTCCCCCACCATGTTAAGGTGTGGTCCTGAATGGTTTGCTAGTTTTGGCAGGAAGAACAATTCTGGGACAAAGCTATTCTGTGTCTCAGGCCACGTGAATAAGTCTTGTACAAATGAAGAGGAGATGAGTATTCCATTGAAGGAGCTGATAGAGAGGCACTGTGGAGGAGTTAGAGGTGGATGGGATAATTTGCTTGCAGTGATACCAGGGGGTTCTTCTGTTCCACTGATTCCAAAGCACATATGTGATGATGTGTTGATGGATTTTGATGCACTCCAGGCTGTCCAAACGGGTTTAGGGACAGCTGCTGTAATTATGATGGACGAGTCAGCTGATATTGTGGATGCGATTGCTAGGCTCTCTTACTTCTACAAGCTTGAAAGTTGGGGGCAATACACACCATGTAGGGAGGGGACAGGATGGCTGTGGAGGATCATGGAGAGGGCTGAAGGTTGGAAACGCGAAGCTGGAGGAAATAGACATGCTTCAAGAGGTGACAAAGCAGACACACCATCTGTGCATTGGGCGATGCTGCTGCTTGGCCTGTGCAGGGACATATCAGTACGGGGTGTGCGTCCATCCACTATGCCTGGAGCTACGGGTTTGGGAGTTCTTATTCATTGGCTGGGCCTGCCTGATTTTGAAGATTCTTGGGAGCCTTTTGACTTACTTCGAGACCAGTTTCCTCATTTTAACCTTGAGGACAAGGTTAGACTTTCGGCGGCGGGTAATGATAGGCCCCAATTAATGCCAGGAAGAGGAAAGGTCAACAATCATCTAAGGGGGGGGGGGATAATTGAACAATTAATCACATGAGGGCAATTATAGCTGGAGGGAATAAGGAGAGTCTTGGGGCATTTATAGCTATGTCAGTTATGAATAAGAAGAGTTTTTGGGCATTTATAACTAGGCCAGCTGGGCATTTATAGAGGGAGTCAGTTATGCTATCAGTAGAGTATAAGAAGGGGCTTTGGGGGATGGGGGTGGTATGTTTTCTTTGAGTAAAGAATATTGTGAGTGTTTGGGAGAGCCGGCGGTCTCTCGAAGAACCGACCAACTGTTAATGTTTTCTGCTGAATGAATACTAGTTTCTTTTGTTGATGTTCGAGTGTGTGAACGCTGTTGTAAGTCTGCGAACTGCGTGTCAAATTTCTGGGTCATATCATTTCTCTTTGTACAAGGACCATTGATTAATATAATTATACTTTACCTTTTCTAAAAAAGAATAGAGGTCCTGTGCCGGATGGATTTCCTATGTTCTTCTAACAGTTCTGTTCAGACATTATACAACATAATTTACTGTTGGAGTTCAAGGATTTCTGTCAATCAGCCATAGTGAATTATGGCAGCATCTCAACTTTTATTAGCCTAATCTCCAAGAAAGAAGGGACACTGAAGGTTCGAGACTTCCGATCCATCAGTTTGGTAGGGAGTGTTTACAAAATTTTCGCAATGGTTTTGGTAGGAAGAATGAAAGAAGTGGTGCGAAAGGTTATCTCCTCTAAGTAATGTGCTTTTGTAAAAGGAAGGCAGCTTATTGACAGCATTTTTGTGGCTAATGAATGTGTTGAAGAAAGAAGGCTTCAAGACAAGGCAGGTGTGGTAATGAAGCATGATCTGGAAAAGGCGTGTGATAAAGTTGATTGGAATTTTTTATTGAGAATTGTGAAGTTGAAAGGGGTGTATTAGTGTCACATGGTTTTCAATATTGATAAATGGAGAACCAAAAGGTTACTCCAATGCTAGTCAAGGTCTTAGGCAAGGTTGTCCTCTTTCTCCCTTGTTATTTACTTTGGTGGTGGATATCTTTAGTCATCATTGAGAAAGCAATGAATTTGATCTTGGTGAAAGCTTAAAGTGGGGAGAGATGAAATCCACAATTTGCATTTGCTTATTGTAGATGATATTAACTTTATTCATGGAGGCAGATTTGGAAAATGTGTTAAATCTGAAAAGGGTAATCAAATGCTTTGTAATGGTGTCTAGCCTCCAAGTGAACTTCTCAAAAGCAGCATTCTAGATATAAACATTTTTTATACGACTCTTATGGAAAGCTTCAAGGAGATTTTGGGTTGTAAGGAGGATACATTTCTCATTTCCTTTCTAGGGATGCTTCTTGGTTGGAACCCAAGTCTCAACTTTTTGGACCTTGTTGTCAAAAAATTGTAAAGAAAGGCTAGCTACATGAAAGAAAAACTCTCTCTAAGGTGGGCAGGCTCACTTTAATCAAGGTTTCTCTTATCAACTTGCCCATTTACTTTTTATCAGTCTTCCTTATCTCGACTTAAGTAAAAAACCAAATTGAAAAATTACAAAGAGACTTCTCGTGGCATGGAGGAGGGGAGAAAAGTACACATTTAATAAGTTGGGGTTAGGTGTTTAAGCCAAAAGAAGAAGGTGGTCTTGGAATTGGGCATATAAAGGAAAGGAACATAGCTTTCCTTAGCAAGTGGATGTGGAGGTTGATTTGAAAATATGTGGCTCTCTCACCCGGATTTTAAAGAGAAAGTCAAGGTTTGGTGGAATAGCTTGGATTAATCTCCAATGTGGGAAAGCCAAAAGTTCCTAAAGAAACTCCAATTGTTAAAAAAAGGAGATCAAGGAGTGGAATAGGGAGAAGTTTGGAAGACTGGAGGAGAAGAAAGCTGATTTGATTTTCTAGATTGAGGCAATTGATAGCAAAGAGGTAGAAGGATCCTTAGGTGAAGGTGAAAGGCAGTTGAGATGGTCTTTGAAGAAAGAGTTAGGGGAGACTATTGAGGGAGGAAATATGTTGGAAGCAAAAATCAAGAGAGGTGGATCAAAGAATGTGATGGAAATACAGGATTTTTCCATGCCATTGCAAATGGAAGGAGAAGGAAGAGTATGATTACTTCTTTATTGGTGGGGGAAAATGAGGTTACAGACCAAAATGAGATTGCTAAAGCATTCTCAGAGCATTTCAGGTTTATTTATAAAAGACCCCTACTCGAGAGGTGGAGGGCTGAAGGCATTGATTGGGAGACATTGGGGGAGACTCAAGTCCAAGTTTTGGAAAAAAGGTTTGAAGAGAGAGAGAGAGATTAAGGAAGTGGTTTTTTCTATGAATAGATCAAAAGCACCAGGGCCCGATGGTTTCACAATGGCCTTCTATCAAGACTGTTGGGACATAATCAAAGGAGATCTACTTAGAGTGATCAATGAATTCAGGGGATTTTAGACCAATAAGTCTAGTCACCAATATTTACAAGGTGATAGCAAAGATGTTGTCTCTGAGGATTAAGAAGGTGATCTCCCACTTGTTTCTCAGTCTCAAGGGGCCATTGTACAGGATAGACAGATTATTGATAAAATCTTAATTGCCAATGAATGTCGGGAGGCTCAAAAGAGACTAAAGAGGAAAGGAGTGGCTATCAAATTGGATTTGGAAAAAGCTTATGATTTGGTGGATTGGAACTTCTTGATTGATATTATGAGGAGGTGTGGCTTTGGAAATTTGTGGTGTAAATGAATTAAGGGTTGTTTACAAACTAGTCACTACTCAGTCATAGTTAATGGGATAGTGTATAATTTCTTTGAGGGATTCTGTGGACTTAGGCAGGGCGACCCCCTTTCTTCCTTTCCATTTACTTTGATTGCTAAAGCCCTAAGTAAATTGATTTCAAGAGCAAATTGCTTGCAGCTATTCAGGGGTTGGTCAGTGGGGAGGGATAATGTTTTGGTCACTTGTAGTTTGCAGATTATATTCTAATTTTTTGTGATGAAGATTGTAGGGAGGGAGTGGAAAATTTGAGGCTGGTTGTGAAGATCTTTGAGAGGATGTCTAACTTGAGGATCAATTGGTCAAAGAGCTTATTGGTTGGAACCAACATCGAAGAGGATGAATTAAAGTTTTTGGCAGATTCCCTAGGTTGTGAAAAAGGAGAGTGGCCGTTGAATTACTTAGGCTTACCCCTAGGAGATAACCCTAGATCTGCTTGTTTTTGGTCTCCAGTGGTGGAAAGAAACGAGAAACGCTTGGTGGGGTGGAAAAGGAACTATATCTCATTGGGGGGGGGGAATAACTCTAATCAAGTCTACCCTAGCAAATCTTCTAGTGTACTACATGTTGGTGTTCAAGATGCCACAAGGGATAGTGAGGAAAATTGAAAAAATCATGAGGGATTTTCTTTGGGAGCTAGGGAAAAAATGAAAAATTATTTGGTTAGATGGGAAAAGGTGGTGAAATTGAAGGAAGAAGGGGGTTTGGGAATTGGTAATGTTAGGCTGAAGAATCAGGCCTTGCTTAGCAAATGGCTTTGGAGGTTTCCAAACGAAAATGAGAAATTATGGCACAAAGTTGTTGCAAGCATTCATGGCATGTCGAGCAACAAATGGGATGCTAGATGTCTCCATAGGGCTAGCTTGGCTTTTCTCTGGAAGGCCATCCATGATTTTCTCCCTACTTTCCTAAATCATATCAGGTATGACTTGTCTTTTGGTAGTAAAATCAGATTTTGGGAGGATGTGTGGATTAGAGATACTCCTCTAGGTGAGAAATTTCCTTCTCTTTTTGATCTTTCCAGGTTCAAGGGTAGGCCCATTTCAGATTTCCTAAGTCAACCTTCTCACCTTCTAGGGTTGAATTGGAACTTTTGCTTTAATAGGAGCCTTAGAGAGTTTGAACTTCTTGCAGTGTCCGAGCTGTTAGGCTTTCTGAATTCAGTGTTCTTGGGAGAAGGTGGGTCAGATTCTAGGATTTGGGGTCTTAATTCTGACGGGTCGTTTTCTTGTAAATCCTTTCTACACTCGTTGGTTGCCACCTCCTCTTATCCTTTCCCAGTTAAAGAAATTTGGTGCCCTCCCATTCCCCCTAAAATCAGTGATTTTTGTTGGGAAGTATTTCATGGTTGTATTAATACCTTTGATGTACTTCAAAGAAAAAGACCAAATTGGTGTTTGTCCCCTAACTGGTGTGTCCTGTGTAAGTTTAATGGTGAGACTGCTTTCCATCTTCTAATATCTTGTCCTTTTGTCAGTTTTATTTGGAATTGGTTTACTTCCCTTTTTGGGTGCAGGTGATCTTCTCTTGACAGATTGGAGGGTTTATTCAGCCCTGTTAGTATTAGTGGCACGAAAAGGAGGGGTAGGATCCTATGGAGATGTACTAGAGCAGCACTACTTTGGACTGCTTGGGAGGAAAGAAATGCAAGAATATTTGAAGGAGAGGAAAGATGTAAGGATGCATTAGTCGAAACAATAACATTGAGGGTGACACATTGGGCAAAAAGCTTGAAGTTGTTTTTAGTTTTTAAGGTCGAAGACTTTTTTAGGGTTTGGGGACTTATTGCTGCTTCATCTACAAGACAGCAGTTTTCTGAGGCATGGTCTCCTCCAACAGGTGGCTGGAAGAAGCTGAACTTTGATGGGAGTTGTGTGGGTAATCCAGGCTCCTCAGGCATTGTGGGGCCATTAGAGATGAAGATGGAAACATCATTGCTCTGTACTCCGGTCCTGTGGAGCAGGGTGATGTGGCAAGGGCAGAGTTTCTAGCTGCAGCTTATGGGGTTGAGAAGGCTAAAGAGTTGGGTATTAATAGACTGATCATCGAGGGAGACTCAAAAACTGTGATAAAATGGTTGCAGAAAGGGGAAGGGGTGACATGGCAGCTGAAGAATGAATTCTGAAGATTTAAATGGTTGTCAAGGGACATGTCAATCCAGGTGGGATGGGTGAGGAGATCTACCAACAGTTTGGTAGATAGCTTAGCAAAGCAAGGGGTTCAAAGAACACATGTTTTGGGCACATTTGTAATTCTGTTTTGGGTCAGCTTACTAAAGCAGGTTTCTTTCACAATTTCTTGTTGTATCCATAATTTTTCTAATTAATGAAACCTACTCAGAATTCTTGATAAAAAAAAAAGTGGCTGTGGAGGTTCCCCATTGAAATCAGTGCTCTTTGGACTGGTCTCATCATCAGCAAATATAGGAAGGACGCAAAAGGTTGGGATAGTAAGATCCACTTGAACAGGGTGAAAGCAACCAACACTTGGAAAGGTATCACTTCTACCTATAATGTTTTCATTCCTTTTATAAGATACAAAGTGGACAATGGAGATAGAATCAAAATTTGGACAGATCTATAGTGGGGAGAACAGACTTTGACTGCCTCCTTTACTAGAATCTTTAGCCTTTCTTAAATCCAAGAAGCTACAATTTCCCCATGCCTTCTCACTTACCCCCTTGAATCAAATTGGAACCTTAACCTTAGAAGACCTTAGAGAGAAGTGTAAATTGGTGAAATTACTGATCTTTTGCATAACCTTATAGAGGTTTATATTTCCTCCTCATCCCATGACCATCCAATCTGGAAACTCAACCCTGCCAGTAAGTTCTCTGCTGAATACTTTTTCAGGGCTCTCATATTGGAGGATCTCACTCAAGCTTCCCTTATAAAAAGATTTGGTGCTCTCATATCCCACCTAGAGTCTCCTTGTTTGTGTGGGAAGCTTGTTTAAAGAGAATAAATACTTATGACCTCATTTATAAATAATACAGAGGAAGATTATACATCTCCCCCCATGCTAGTATGTTATGCCATTGTGATGATGAATTTGCTGGCCATCTTCTCCTGCATTGCCTAGTAACAAGGAAAATTTGGTATCGTTTTCTAAACCTTGTTAGTTATATTCTGGAGTTTCTGTGGCAGTGACATGGTAAAAGCCTTGGAAGGAGGGTAAAATTTATTGGATTGCCGTAGCACAAGCTGTACTTCGGGGTGTTTGGGGAGAAAGAAATAAACACATCTTTGAAGATAAGTCCAGATCATTTGAAGACCTCATTTCCCACATTGCTAATCTTTGTAACATGTGGGCTGTCAATTCTGAGGAGTTTAGACACATTTCTGCAGTGATTTGTATAGGAATGTGAGATATTTTACATTCTTCCCCT